>NC_056749.1:651539980-651647480 GCF_019279795.1 Protopterus annectens | reverse complement strand
CTGGGTCCTGAAAGGAGAATTTGATAATTTACTACTACTTAACAAAAGTCACTGGTAGATTGGGCTACTTTCACATATGCAGCTAAAATTGGTATTCTTGAAAATCAAGATGTAAACTATTATTGAGTAAGAAAGCTTTGCTGGATTAGGTATTTTAAATAAGAGGGTCATTTTTTCAGTTTACTATATACAGTGGAGTCTTCTAAGTGACAACAGCTTAATTGGTATACTGAACACTGCATTGGTTTATTACTATTGTCTCTTCCCCATATTCAAGTTATATTTTCCATATCCAAACCTTCTAAAAACTGTCAATATATATAAGAATGAAATTATGTGCATGAACATACAAGGAAATAAACACATATAAAAACACATGAAAATAACTCAAAAATCTCATCTAACATGTCTTATTTCTGTACATCAGTTTTTCTGTAAGCTTACTCTGAGGACTATTATCAACATTGTTCTGTTTCACTCACAATTTCATTCCCTGGACATTTTATCTGTTTTACCAGCCTTAGTCTAAGCATTTATCGCCATTGGACATCAGTTGTTCCACAATGATGTATATCATTTTCAGCTGCTGGCGTTACTGATTTCAGCATTTTCAAACATCTGGCTGCTGTCCAATGTCCATTCCACCACAGATCCTTACATATTAACATTCTAAAGTACATTCATGATTAGTGACATCTTATTCAGAAAAGGACCTCCAGATTTGAGCTCTTTAAGCTCCATTCTCTCTACTTTTCTTCCATACTATTGTCTATTTCCATCTTCACAGAATGCAGGTCTCTTTCTCAAATATCTAATCAGAAGGAACCTTTCTTAGTGTTTTGTCCATTTACAGACTAGTCAATATAATGATCTGGGTCTCTCAAGAAAATAGTGACTGGTTCACTGGAATCACCCTGCTAAATAAAAATAAATAAACAACTAAACAGGTTATACATATTCACGATTTCCACTTGCAAAACTATTCAGAAACCCAAAAATACAATGAAGTCAAGGGATTTGTTGTTTACTAGTTTACTCATATCAAACTCTTCATAACTTCAAAGACTATCATGTTAGGCCTGCCGGTCAAGAATCAAATATAAGTTCTTTCAAATTCCTATTACTTTAGTATTACTATCTGTCCATCTTAGCCTATGCTGCCTCCTCCTTCTCTTGCCTTTGATCTTTCACAGCATCAGTGTTTTCTCAAGTGAATTCTGTCTTTGTATTATTTGGCCAGGGTATTTGAGTTTTAGTTTTACTATCAGGACTTCCAGTGAATAATCTGGATTTGCTTCCTTACTGCAGTAAATGGAATTCTCAGAAGTGTTTTTATTTTTCAGCATCACAGTTCAAAAACATTACTTTTGTTGTACACAGCTTACTTATAGTACAACTCCCATAGCAGTTTGGTACTATGGAGAAAAATCATAGGGCCGGATTCAATAAAGCCTACACTAAGTGTACACAATATGTATTTAACAACATTCTCATCACATTTTTTATGCTTCCCAGGCACTCAGAAAGATTAAATTAAGTATTCATTGTAGTCTACACTTTGTGGTAGCCTTAATGAATCCATGTCAGTATTTAAAACTGCAAGAATATTAGTAGGAAAACTAAAATTAAGAGGATGAAGGTATACATTATGTCTGTGTTGTCTATTCACTTAGAACAGAATACACTTACTGTACACAGTCTATGCTTTATTAAATCTGGCCAATGGATTTGACTACACAGACCTTTATTGACAATATGCTGCTATTGCTCTTTAAAATTTTATCCAAATTGTAATAGTTTTCCTTCTAACCAATGCATATTTTAATTTCATTGACACAATCATCACATACAGAGATCTTTGAACTCAAGATGATAAAATCTGTCACCAATTCTATGATACGTTTCAACTTCTTTGCTTAAGAATTCTAAATGTAGCCAAAAGTAATGTGGGGCTTGGTGGGACAAAGCCCCATAAACCGTTAACAGAGCAACATGTTTTGAATCAACATGCAGTTTCAGAAAAATAATTATGAAACTGTATTGCATGGTATTATTGACTGACTGAATGTAATCCTCATTGAGTTACTAGAAAAATAAAAAAATGTGCAAGGGAAAAAAAAGAGGCAATCAAGGATGTTCTGCAAAATCAGAGACAGTAGATTAGTATGCTTCCACCTCTATTTCTAGAGCTAGATGATTTTATTTTTTTATTTTTTGATAATGCACAACAAACCAGCTTTTGCACTTTATACTTTCACAGACAAGCTCTTCAACTTTTCTTTACTTTCTGCCATTGGAGAGGCATTGTCAATATATATGAATTTATTAATATTTCTCCCAACAATTTTAATTGCAGCATCTGATTAATCTAACCCAAGATAAAGCACATTATATGGATGTATACAAGACCTTAACAAAAGTCACAGGTCCCATGAATATATAACAGTGACAATAAACCACTTAATGTTAATTCTAGAGGAACTTATTGCAGTCTAAAGCTAACTCAATTGGACACTTCTAGCCAGGTAACTTGCACTGATGAAAATTGTCCATGTATGCCATTAGTAACATACATTTAGCTATTGTGGCAGAGGGTTGATGGGCATAAGCAGACAGGACAAATTGCTTTCCTTGGATAAAATGATTGGTGCCTTTCACCCTGACAGAAGGGTCACCATGTGGACATGCTTTACAGCATGTATGGAAAAATGTTTCTGCACATGCGCTCTTCACTGGATGCCAGCATCTCAAAAACCAGTAAGGCAGTAGCTCTGCATCCACTGTATTATGAGCTACATAATACCTCCTAACTTTCATCCATTGCTCAGACCTAGCCCAGACCACCTTATCTGGCTTTTCTCAGGCAAAAGTTACAACCTCCCACCAAAGGTATATACATGGGTCTAGTAGCATGGGTTAGCATGGTGGGAACTGGAGGTCAGTGACAGAGTTGAGAAAAGGCACTTACTGAGCAAATTGAGGCTCTGTAATCAACAGTGGGCTTAAAGGGATTTATGATGTGGTCAAATGACTGTCAGATAACGAGATTTGTGGATTTTAGTTACTTGTTACACAATAGACAGGAAGTTATACAAAAATATGTAGTGTATATCATGTTAGAAAAGTAAAGGTAGAATAAAGTTGTACATGGAAATAAGCTAATGCTTACTCAGAGTAGCAGCTAGCTTCTGACATTAAACAGCTTCTAAAGTTCATACACAGTTTCTAACAAGTGTGTGTAAATACATATATGATATATAAAAGGACGCATACAAAAGCATATTTCTATTCCAAAATAATTTACCTTTTGATGGAAATTTAGTTTCTGCCCAGTCACTCTCTCGACTAACATTGCAGTTCAGTATGGCTTTCACTCTAAGTGATGTTCCATTTTTATGGATCGATGGTTGTAGTGTATACAACTTTGAATCATAATCCTACATAAAAAAAAAAAAAAAAAAGTTTTCAGTGTCTATACCCTAACCAATACAGCACAACAGTCGCTAATGTTTTTGTTGCTACAGGGGTTTACATATGGAATACTGAAGGAGGGAAAAGTGATCTATAAATTTACAAAAGTGCAATGACCACTATTAAGAAAATGAACTCTCTAATAATTCAGTGATGAATTTAGAGAAAGCACAGTTCCTGCTTAGACTGAATACCTGGAATTACTCATATTTTAATAGAAAATAAAAGTAGACATGGAAATAGTCATTCAAATACATTGCTTATTTTTTTTATTTATACAAAAAATGCCTATACTAAATTTACAAGAATTCAATAATTTCCAACAAGAAATGAATATCCATACTCTTTGGAAGGGGGGGGGGGTGAGGGAGATAAAGCTCAAATTTAAAAATGAAGAAAAAAACTTTAAGATTCTGCAAAATCTGAAACTTTGATTAGTCTTCAAATTAAAAATCAATAGCCTTAAGCCACTCCTGTGGTGTAAATGAATAAAGCGCTAGCTGCAACCCAAGCAAGCCATGTTCGATTAGCTGCTCAGTTGATTTTTGAAGTGGCAGGGAGGGATAGGGGTTACCATGGCGATCCTTGTTGGAAGCAGGGGAAGGCACATTGGTAGGTGTGCCTAAAGTTAGGAACAGGGTGGAGATCTGGCTGACCTGCTGTGGAGGTGGGATAATACTCCACATATCTCCATTGCATGCACCTCCCACCAGGCGGGTCTATATTAGAACAGCGAAGAGGCGTTTAATCGAACGCCTCTGTTGACAGAGCGAATGCACTAAAGCACGAACGCTCAAAAGAGCGATTTCTTTCCCTGGGAAAGAAATTGTTTGGCCTTCCCTGTGTGTTTGCCCCTTTCCCCACTGTAGTGCAATCTCTGAGTTGGTATATTTAGTTGGGGGGGTGTGTGGGAGGGGTGAAGCCCCAACATTGTAATGCTTGAAAGTGTGTGAGTGTGTGTGTGTGTGTGTGTGTGTGTGTGTGTGTGTGTGTGTGTGTGTGTGCTACTGATTTCTTTCGCGGAGAAAGAAATCAGTGTTCTGAGTGTTTGCGCTTTAGTGCATTCGCTGTTTATGTATTGACGAAGAGGCGTTCGATTAAATGCCTCTTTGGTGTTATGATATAGACCCTCACCAGGCATATGATTATATCCACAAGAGAGGGGAAATGGGTACTGCTTCTGGATAAATTTGTCGCTAACTAGGCAGTAGCAGTTTTAACAGCTACAACTGTTATGCATATATCACAAACATAGGTAACAAAGAGAAAGGAGCTCCAGATTTTTCTTCACAGTAGTATGACCTTCCAGTTGACTGCTTCAGCAGAGTTTTTTTCATGATAGACAATACAGAAGACTTAACCCAACCTCCTGTGAAAATGTAATTTGTCTTTGACTAGTATTTCATGTGCCAGTGTTTTCATATTTATATGAGATGAGGATGCTGCTTCATGTGACTGGCTACTGAAGACCCATTTTAGGGTAACTCTCGGAACAGTGTGTATGTAGGCAGAGTCTACCATGGAACTTTAAGAAACTGATGCAGAGTGAAACGAGGGTCATGAACCTCAAGGAATGGCACGAGGCAAAAAGTACAACTTTTAGTGGCATTTACAATTGGGTCCACTTCAAAAATGTTAGGTATAGATGGGCTAGACTTAATAAAGGTCCCAGTGGTCATTAGCCTAGTCCATACCTATGAACCTATAACACATAGCTCATTGACAGAGCAACTCTTTAAACTGAGTGTGACAACATAAAGTACCTTTTTAGTGGTAAGCCCCTTGCAAACCCTGTTGGGGTTTACTGTGGCCCCAATAGCCCCTGTACTTGTACAATAGCTTGAAAAAATGTCTCACACATATGCGATTTCACAGCAGAGTTGATTAATGTAAAAAGGTTCAGTGTTCAGTAACTGTGGAGATGGGATCAGTGAAAGTGAATTCTAAAAGTTACAAGAGAGTAGAGGCAAAACAATGGTTCAGTGTTTAAGATCTCTGCTGTACAGTACCAGGCTCTGGAGTTCAATCATGATGTTTTGTCATTGCCTGTGTGCAGTTTTTATTTGCCTACATGGGTTTTGTCTGGATATTCTGGACTCTTCCTACCTACCAGAATAGGCAAGCTAATGTCTACTCTAACTTTTCCATACAATAGTACATTTACCTTTCCCTTTATATAGCCTGGGCTGTAGGTGAAAAAGTGATCTATTGTGTCTAGTTCACTTACCTGGTTAACAAATGAGCACATTAAATTAAAATTAAAATCTGTCAAATGGTAAATACACCTTCACAAACTCCACTGTCTCATAGGAGTATTATTTTACAACATGAAGGAAAGTGCCTTAAGAACTCATGGTAAGTATACACACACACACACACACACACACACACACACACACACACACACACACACACCCATGTAATAAATCTGAAAGGGGTTGCTTGCTATTTCATAGAATTCAGATGGAAGTTCTTTGGAAAATACTGAAGCCTTATTAAATGCTGGAGATGTAATAAAACATGACATGCAGACTGGGCACATATGATCATAAAATGTAACAAAGTGTCTTCCTTCTAGGATGATTTTTAGGAAATGCACTGTGGACAGATCAATGCTCCACTTCCAGAAATCATACCAGTAACAGAAATGCCTCTACTTGGGTCAGTCTTGGCTATTGCTAGGAAAGCAATAACCAGAAACTGGAAATAGAACTCAAACATCTCTTTTTTCAAATGAATTTATTCACATCTAAATCTGTTTCTAAAAAATGAACTATCAACCATAAAAATGAGAACTAGAAATCTAACATCAATGCATAGCATGGCAGAAATCTAATAATATATTAGTGAAGTACTAATGATTTCTGTATTCATTAGATATGGACCTTAAAGACAGTATTATTTATACTGTTTTGACATGTATTTTTAAGTATTAATGATTATGTAGTCACTTGTTATGGACTTTGTATACAGTTTGCTTATACTGTTTTAAAATGTTTTTGTTGGACATTATAAAATCAAAAAAAATTAAAAAAAAATATTGAAACCTTTTAAGTGAAATATATAGAGTAGAAGGGTCTACTTCATTTCTCTAAAAACTCATTTAATTGAAACTCAAATGACTGGGACCGATTCATTGAAAGCTTATTTCAATGAAAACTCATTTAACTGAAACTCATTTTGTTGAAAGTTATATATGGCCTTTTCCCCGCTGTAGTTCGATCCTGGAGTTAGTATACATATGAGGGGTGTGTGTGGAGGACCACAGCCGCCCACACACACACACACAGTTTAGTTATATGTTGTCTTTTGGAAAGAGTTATTCATTGCACTTTAAGTATCTATCTGTATGCTTAAAACATTTACAATATGTGGGGGCTGTGCCACCCACACCCCCCTTACTTTATATACCAACTCCAGGATCACACTACAGTGGGGAAAAGGCCATATAGAACTTTCAACAAAATGAGTTTCAGTGAAATGAAGTAGACCAGAGTAGAACAAGGTGTCAGAACAAAGCAGGGCTTGCCCCTAGTAAGATACTCAGATTTATGTTGTCAAATGAGATAAAAATTAACATACTGATAAACTTACAGTGATAATATGGAAAACAGCTGTAAAACTTACAATTACGCCAATCACATAAGCCATACGCTATGCAATCATTATTATTTCAATTTTCAAATATACTTTTTATGGTACTCTGGTGAGTAAAAGGTAGTTCTATCTCTGTAGCTCGAATATGCCTTTTTTCACAACAATACATAAAAACCTTTCAGTATAGTACACTTCCCCACTGAGCTTTGAACTAGTAGTTCTACTCCACAGATGTGGAGCAAACACCAGTCCCCCTTTTTTTTTTCTCAAAAATGTTTTTATTTTTCAAACATTTGAATGAATTCCATTGTATTTATACATAACATCTCAAATAACTATGTACATTATTTACATTAGCCTGACACTATAACAGATCTTAATGTACTCAGTTTTATAAGCATGTCCAATCCATTATCAGAGTGTCTGATCAATTATTGTATAGTGTCAATCAGCGATAAGATTATTTTCCCAAGGGTTGTTGATAAATGGCTTTGGATAAATTCTTAGTTCTTTAATTTTAATTTCCAATAATGCTGTGGTCTTCAGTAGGCTGTAGAAGTCTTCCAAAGTTGGTATTATGTTTGTATTCCATCTTCTTCTTGTACACTTCCTTGAAATTATAAGTATAGTCCATGCCAGATACATGTTTGACCTATTCAAATGAGGACCTTTGTTCACACTTAATACAAGAGCTTTAGTTAAAAAAAATGATTCATTAAATAAAGCTTGAAGAAAGTTAATACCATTCCCAAATGGCTTAATTTTAATGCAGTCAAAGCAAATGTGGCTCCAATCTGCATTGTGTACTTGCCATCTCCAACATATTCCATTTATGGAAGAACTAATTTTACTGATTCTGTCTGGGGTTAAAAATGCTCTGTGCAAGGATTTCCAATTAAAAACTTTCCAGTATTGTGTAAAGGATGTATATTTTATCGATAAGATATTTGTTTTAATATCTTCAGTCAACTGTATTGAGTGTCCTTTTGTTATATATTTCCCATATGAGGTTTTGGGTGTCGTTTTATAGTTTATCAATATTTTGTACATTTTTGAAATACTGTTTCCCATGTCAAAGTCAATATATATGATTTCATATATGTATTTCGTAAATTTAGTTATTTCTTTAAATGAAGAATTAATTATTCAAATTAAATCTTGGAAATATGACAGAATATTCTAAAGTTAGCCAGTCATGTTGCGAAATTTTGTATGTTATTACTTGCATATCTAAAACTTTTAGTTCTTTGATACATTGGAGCCAACAAACAAATCCTTGCTGTTCCCAGGAATTAATAATTTCTCTATATATTTATGCGAAAAGTTCTTTTTCACTATAAATGGTGTTAAAAGATTAAATCAGAATTTTAAATCTATATTTGCATTAATTTTCCTAAATAAGTCAATGTAACAATTAATCATATTATTTTTAGTGCATTTAGTTATGTTATATTGCATACCAATGCATATGTGCCATGGCAAATTGTTTTTTTACCTGTTATTTGAAATTATGTTTGTAAATCAAATTAATTTATTGATATTACAGTTAAAAATTCTTTCCAATTTGCAGAGTAATTTGGACTTATCCAATTTTGGATTGTTTTAGATATTGATGCTTTTATATAAGTTTCTATATCTGGAAAGTTTAATCCTCCCGGTTTCCATGGTCTAATATGATGCATTAAAGCTATTCTGCTTCTTTTGGGAAACCATAAAAAATGTATTAGGCATAAATGTATTTCTTTAAGTATATTCCTTTCTTCTAACAGTTGCATTGCCAAGGCTATATATAGGATCTTTGGCAGTACAAACATTTTTATTAACTGTAGTCTATCTTCAAATGTTAATATTACTTTGTTCCACTTTTCCACAGAGATTTTGTGTTGATATTATTGTAGTTTTTTTAGATTAATTCGTTATTATCCTTGCATAACTTAATTCCTAGATATTTTAAGGTAGATTCTTGTTTCCCTATGATGTACCCCCCCCTTAGTCTGCAGGTTTTTTTTATTTAAAAATAAAAATTTTGATTTTGAATTATTGAAATGGAATCCTGAAGTCATGTGAAATTTGTCAATTAATATATATAATTCTTCAAACGTCTCTTTTGTATTAGATGTTAGTAATGTCATCAGCAAATAGCATTACTTTAGAATTGTATTGTTTATATCATTCCTTTGATTTTTATACTGTTACGAACTGAATCTGCCAATATTTCAATAGGCAGAGCAAATAGAATCCGTGACATCAGACATCCTAATTTAGTGCCTTTTGTTATATGTATAGATTTAGAGATAAAAGGTCCTAACTTGACATACGCTAAATTATTTGTATATATATTCTTTAGGAGATGAACAAAGGATCCAGAAAATTCAAATAGCTTTAGGATTTTGAATAAATAGCACAATTTAGGGACTAAAAGGCTTTCTCTGTATCTAAGCCAAGTAAGAGTGTTTATTTATTTTCTTTATTAACAATTTATAAGAGAAATTATCCTTTTAATATTGTCATGTGTGTGTCTATGATATATAAATCGTTTGATTATTGTTTTGGATACTGGTATTTTCATTCTGTTAGTTAATATTGTCAAATATGTTATAGTCATTATTTAATAATGATATAGGTCTATATGAGGTGCAGATGTTTGGGGGGTTGTTTTCCTTTAGGATTGGTGTGATTAAGGAATATTTCCAAGAGAGTGGCATTAAAGTTTGTGACTGAATTTCTAATCGAGTTTTATGGAAGAGGGATAGTATATTTGAAGGAAAAAGTATGTCATCTATACCTGGAGCTTTATTTTTACCCTCTTTTATTGTATCTAATTTATTTGTAGGATATGGGTGCTTCCAGATCTAGTTTTAATTTTTCTGGTATTTTTTTTTATATTAGAACACTTTTCATTGAGATTTAATTGATCGATATGTATATTTTATTTTTGGAAATGTTCCATATAGTGATTCCTATAGGCATAAAGAATGTCACCTATATCAGAGACATTTTTCACTTTCTTGTCATGGAAGATACTTTTAATGTTATTGGCTTTTGATTGTATTTTGATTCTTGTGGATAAATTATGTAGATATTTGGGAGACGTGGCCAAGGTATTAATTTTTAGTTTTTTTGAAGCTAAACTAGTTTTGTGCATTAGAATTTCATTGCATTTATTGTTTAATACTTCTACTTTCTTTTTCATCTCCAAATGATTTTGATTTTTTTCAGCTTTTACTGACAAAAAAGTTTGGATTGTAGATCTAATAATTCAGAATCCCATTCTCTGATTTTTTTTTTATACCAAGTTAGGGTTTTACCATATATATAAGCTTTTAATAAGTCCCATATTTTATTTATCTCTGTAGTGCAATTAATACCAAAGTACTGTAATTCAGATAATAATCAGGGTTTCAACTCTTTAATTTTAGTTATATATGGTGGAATTTTTGAGTTAAAGACCAACGGTTTGTACCAATTTTGAAGTTTTAGTATCAACAAATAGTGGTCTGAAAAGAGGCAGGGAGTAATTGAGAAATTAATGATTTTAGAGTAAGTCATGGGCAGCAAATATTTTATCTATTCTAGTTTGGGTACCAAATTTGCAATCTTGATGGGAAAACAACAAAGATTTATCTTCTTTAAATTTGAAAGTATCTACAAGATGAAATGATCCGACCCACTTGTTTAAAGCTTTTGATACAGCAGATGTACACAGTGGTCTTTTGTTTGTAGTTTCAGAAATATCAAATATACAGGTAAAATCTCCTCCTAATATTAAGTTGCCTTTATAATTATTGGAAATGAAATCCAAGTGTTTTTAATAGTTCCTGTTCCAATGCCTGGGAACCAGTATAGATTGGCTAGGGTCCATATTCTATTATTATATTTAACTATTTCTAATGCCAAAAGACCTTCTTTATCTTCATACTTATAAATGATTTTTGGGTTAATCACATTTGTTTTCCATAAAATTGTTACCCCTTTTGTCTTTGTCTTATAAGTGGATTGCGCCAATATCATATATTCCTTAGGATTCCATTTGTAATTGTCATTTACTTTAAAACGAATTTCTTGAAGGAAGACAATTTGTGCTTTGTTCAGTTTTAAATATTTCAGTAGATTTCATCTCTTGCTAAGACTGTTTAAGCCATGGTTATTTAAAATCAAAAGGTAGAATGCCAAAAGAGAGATAAATGCTCCTGCATCCAATAATAGAAAAATAAAAGTAACAATCCACATGCAGGTGCAAAAACAGCCACAAACTTCACAGTTCCTCTCAGTTCACGTAAAATTCTTCCAAGAATAAGCACAAGTCAGCAGGATACTCCAACAGTAAATAATTTATTAGCTAGCAAGTATAACTTTCACCCAAAGGCTTTATCAAACTTCAACAAATGCTATAAAATTACGTACAAATATATACGCATAGGGAGAAGCTGATAGGTCCATGTAAATTAATCAATTATACAATTAAATATCAGATGAAAAGCATTAAAACCAATGTGAACATTCACTTTTAAAACTTCCAAAGCTAAAAAATATATATATAAAAATACCATACTTAAAATTTTTTTATATATAATAATAACTAAAGCATCTTAAAACTTACTATATAATACATATAAATAAAAATTATACATATTAACTTAACAATATAGCAAGTTAAGATATAAAACCATTTAAAAAATACATAACATATAAACACACAAAAAACATCATTTAATGAGGTCTAAATAACCTCTTCCTACGTAACATAGGTTTTACTTGAACTTTATCATTTAGACCAGGGAACTTATCTACTCTAAGCCTGATTATCCATCTAAGTTCACATTCTTGTAAGTATGAATCTAAATCGCCACCTCTAGAACTAGGAAAAACTTGTTGTATCACACTAAAAGTGAAATGATGATCTGGTCCCATACTTCTAACGTGCTTTGCTAGAGCATTATGTTCAGAAGCAGTTCTAATGCTGTATATGTGCTCCCTTACCCGCTCTCTAAGTTGTCTGCAGGTCTTACCTACATAAAATGCAAGGCAGGAAGCACATCTAGCAATATAAACCACATTAGAGCTAGTACAGCTAGTGCAAGTGTTAAAATTAAAGACAGCTTCAGTTATGGGATGTAAAAAACTATTTCTATAATCTATATATTTACATTGATTGCACTGTGAACAGGACACAGTATTATAATCCCCTTTTATTCTGGGTACAGATATACCAACAAGTTGATGACATAGGGTTCTTTTTAAATTCTTCTTATTTTTATAGACAAAACTCGGATGTGGCCCTACTATACTCAATAATTCATCATCCAGTCCCAGAACCTCCCAGTGCTTATGGATAATGTCCCTTATCATACCAACATCTCTAGTAAAATACAGAGATAGCCTTAGGTTCTCATTTTTAGTTGCTGTAAATACAGATTCAATGTCTTCCCAGTCGGAAAAATAGGGTTTCGCTATATTACCCCTAAGCTGGTCTACTATCTTAATATTCCTATCTATTTCTATAGGTCCATATTTCCTTTCTAGGAGTCTTTTCTTGAGTGAGTCTATTTCTTTTGAATGTCCAATTGGACATGGGTTGAGCCTAGAGGCTCTCATGAACTGTCCTTTCATTATATTTTCAAAGACAAACCTAGGGTGCATACTATGACGATGTAAAAGTGTGTTCCTAAAACATGTCTTCCTATGCACTGAAGTATTCAAAAGCCCACTAGGTAATCTATCAATATGAACATCCAAAAAGGACAAAGTTGTAATGGAATAGTTCAAAGTGAACCTTAAAAACTCTGTTAGTCCATTTAAAGAAGTTACAAACTCCAATAATGAGGCTTCATCCCCCTTCCAAATGAAAAAAAGGTCATCTACAAATCGTCTGTAGTAACCAATATGTTCTTTAAAACTAGGAAGGGGAAATAAACAACTCTCTCCCTATGCGTATATATTTGTACGTAATTTTATAGCATTTGTTGAAGTTTGATAAAGCCTTTGGGTGAAAGCGCTTACTTGCTAGCTAATAAATTATTTACTGTTGGAGTATCCTACTGACTTGTGCTTATTCTTGGAAGAATTTTACCTGAACTGAGAGGAACTGTGAAGTTTGTGGCTGTTTTTGCACCTGCATGTGGATTGTTACTTTTATTTTTCTATTATTGGATGCAGGAGCATTTATCTCTCTTTTGGCATTCTACCTTTTGATTTTACATTTATTGCTGAACTACCAATTGAGACAGATGGCTGTTAGTATACCTGGTGTGAATGTAGAGCTGCCGTACAGACCCGAAGAACCGGAACTGGCTACCCGGAAGTTAACTTGCTTCAAGAACTGTTTGGCTGCTTCGGAGAACTTGCTTCTATGTTATGAGCCGGATTTTCGAGTGGACGATGTTTCTGATGCTGTTGAATTGGAACAAGACCTGAATAGGTTGGAGTTGGAGTTTGTAAGACTTAAGAGATTACAGTTGCAACGGCAACACTTTGAGGCTTGTATTGAGAAACGCGTAATCCCTCGTGGGTTGCGCGTTCTCAAAATGCCGACTTCAGGTAACACTTTTCCTGAGCTGTTGCTCAAGTGGCAGCAGCTCAATCTTGAATTAAGTTACAATTATATGAAACTCCTTAACGAGTTTCATTCTGTGGAAGAAGAAGCTTTAAAGAAAAGTGTAAATGAACAATATGATAATTTTACGAATAAGTACAAAAGTTCTCAAGCCATTTATGGCATGGAAAGATTATTGGATAATGTACAATTGTTTGAAAAAAGAACATTAGAACTGAAAAAGAATAAATTAATGAGAGATTTGCAGGATTTTCGTTGTGGTAATGTCTTTACTTGGCCACGACCTACTAATGAACAGAGAAATGGACAGAATGTTAAAAATACTTCTAGAGACAATATATCTAAAAAAACTGTTGGAAATGTAACTGTGCATGATAACACTGAACTTGTCAATGCATGTAATAGGAGCAATGAATGTATTAATGTTGCTGATCATGCTGTTATTGATGAGAATATTTCTGATGTTGTTCATACTACCTTAGATTTGAATTCTGTTATTCCAGCTGTATCTGCCCTTAGAGCAGAGCCAGCTGTTGATAAGTGTAATGAACATGTGGTTAGGAAAAAGAATTTCACTGATAAAAATATTTTATTTCCATCTAATTTGAATATTAGCTCCCCTATATCTACCCCTTTCCCAATAGCGAATACATCATTCTTAGGGAGACGGAGTTCCCAGAGCAGGGGCAGAAACAAACGGAAGGGATCGGGAGGGGAGCACTCAGGACCCACCCTGAAGAAAATGTGGGAGAAGGTAGGGGAACCTTAGTGGTTAATCTATCAAGTAGACCACTAAGTCAGTATGAAGAAGAAGTACTGAATAAAGGGTTAAATTTCATCCCTACATGTGAAAGTGATATTACAGACTCCATATTAGATATAAAAATGTTTGCCAGAAAGGCACAGTTAAAGTTAGACTTTAGAGATCAGGGAGAAGCAGAGATGCCAGATGGCCTTAAAAGGTTCCGCCCTAATAGCCTGTATATTCCAATCTTGCACCCACTACTTGATACTTTTTCTAGAATGGTGGAAAATGATTTATATAAGTACTATAATGATAAAAGAAGTTCTAATACAAATAAACGTAACTTTAATCTTAGTTATTTACAGAAACAAGCATTAAATAAACTTAGAGATGACTGTTCAATTGTTGTTAGACCGGCAGATAAGGGAGGCCCAGTAGTTTTCCTTGATGCACCTAGTTATGTTAATAGCATGACATCTATGCTAGGTGATAAAGGGTTTTATGACATCATAAGTCCACAAGAGATTGGTGTAAAAGTCTTTCAGGTATATGATACCTTAGATGACTTACATAAAAGTTTAATCATATCTGATACACTATTTGAATACCTAAAAGTTAATAACCCCCTTATACCAGTTATACAAGGTCTCCCGAAGATACATAAATCTCTGGTGGATCCGCCTATGAGACCGATAGTAGCTGGACAAGGATGGTTAACAGAGCCTTTTTCCATTATATTGGAATTCTTTTTAAGGCCATTAGTAGACTCTAACAGGTATATACTTAAAGATAGTAAACAATTTTTACTGGACTTGTATGACTATACCAGATCTATAGATGATCATGAACCTTATATACTTGTAACCCTGGATGTGATAAGTTTATTCACCGTGATTCCTAATGGTGAGGGTTTACTAAGGTTTCAGCATTACATTGGGAATAATTCAGATTTTAATGAAAAAACTATTGACATCCTTTCACTTTTTCTAGAGATTGTACTTGAAAATAATGTCTTTATTTTTGGTGACAAAATTTATATACAAAAGGATGGCGTAGCTATGGGCACATCTTGTGCCAATAGCTACGCCAACATTGTAATGGCTGATTGGGAAGAGAGTTGTTTATTTCCCCTTCCTAGTTTTAAAGAACATATTGGTTACTATAGACGATTTGTAGATGACCTTTTTTTCATTTGGAAGGGGGATGAAGCCTCATTATTGGAGTTTGTAACTTCTTTAAATGGACTAACAGAGTTTTTAAGGTTCACTTTGAACTATTCCATTACAACTTTGTCCTTTTTGGATGTTCATATTGATAGATTACCTAGTGGGCTTTTGAATACTTCAGTGCATAGGAAGACATGTTTTAGGAACACACTTTTACATTGTCATAGTATGCACCCTAGGTTTATCTTTGAAAATATAATGAAAGGACAGTTCATGAGAGCCTCTAGGCTCAACCCATGTCCAATTGGACATTCAAAAGAAATAGACTCACTCAAGAAAAGACTCCTAGAAAGGAAATATGGACCTATAGAAATAGATAGGAATATTAAGATAGTAGACCAGCTTAGGGGTAATATAGCGAAACCCTATTTTTCCGACTGGGAAGACATTGAATCTGTATTTACAGCAACTAAAAATGAGAACCTAAGGCTATCTCTGTATTTTACTAGAGATGTTGGTATGATAAGGGACATTATCCATAAGCACTTGGAGGTTCTGGGACTGGATGATGAATTATTGAGTATAGTATGGCCACATCCGAGTTTTGTCTATAAAAATAAGAAGAATTTAAAAAGAACCCTATGTCATCAACTTGTTGGTATATCCGTACCCAGAATAAAAGGGGATTATAATACTGTGTCCTGTTCACAGTGTAATCAATGTAAATATATAGATTATAGAAATAGTTTTTTACATCCCATAACTGAAGCTGTCTTTAATTTTAATACTTACACTAGCTGTACTAGCTCTAATGTGGTTTATATTGCTAGATGTGCTTCCTGCCTTGCATTTTATGTAGGTAAGACCTGCAGACAACTTAGAGAGCGGGTAAGGGAGCGCATATACAGCATTAGAACTGCTTCTGAACATAATGCTCTAGCAAAGCACGTTAGAAGTATGGGACCAGATCATCATTTCACTTTTAGTGTGATACAACAAGTTTTTCCTAGTTCTAGAGGTGGAGATTTAGATTCATACTTACAAGAATGTGAACTTAGATGGATAATCAGGCTTAGAGCGGATAAGTTCCCTGGTCTAAATGATAAAGTTCAAGTAAAACCTATGTTACGTAGGAAGAGGTTATTTAGACCTCATTAAATGATGTTTTTTGTGTGTTTATATGTTATGTATTTTTTAAATGGTTTTATATCTTAACTTGCTATATTGTTAAGTTAATATGTATAATTTTTATTTATATGTATTATATAGTAAGTTTTAAGATGCTTTAGTTATTATTATATATATAAAAATTTTTTAAGTATGGTATTTTTATATATTTTTTGGCTTTGGAAGTTTTAAAAGTGAATGTTCACATTGGTTTTAATGCTTTTCATCTGATATTTAATTGTATAATTGATTAATTTACATGGACCTATCAGCTTCTCCCTATGCGTATATATTTGTACGTAATTTTATAGCATTTGTTGAAGTTTGATAAAGCCTTTGGGTGAAAGCGCTTACTTGCTAGCTAATAAATTATTTACTGTTGGAGTATCCTGCTGACTTGTGCTTATTCTTGGAAGAATTTTACCTGAACTGAGAGGAACTGTGAAGTTTGTGGCTGTTTTTGCACCTGCATGTGGATTGTTACCATGGTTATTTAAAGATAATAAAGTTAAATCCATCTTAGGTTATTTAGACTATGTATTTTTTGTTTTATTGTGACTATTAAACATTTTCCTCTGATAACTATAAAGTATATGTTTGAGCTTTTAAAGGAAATTATCAGTTTTATACTTAGAGTGTTTACCAATAGAGTAGTTTTGGTCAGGCATACTAAAAATGTTTTTGTGAAATAAATTTAAATTAATAAAGGTTAACAAAACTAAGATCTGCACTAGCCATGGAATGAAAATCATGTCCATCAGATTATCACTCATACCTTGACAATCCAGAACATCTGAGCTCCATAAATTGAATCATATGGAGAATATCTGTAATGGGAATAAGCAATTCTTCTTCTTCTTTCGGCATTTCCCGGTTAGGAGTCGTCACAGCGGATCATCTGTCCGCTCATGATTGGCAGTGGAGTTTTACAGTGTCGAGTTGCCAGCCCTGCACCCAACCTTCCACAGAAGGCACACATGCACACACTCACACCTAGGGCCAATTTAGAGTGTCCAATCCACCTACTGCATGTCTTTGAGATGTGGGAGGAAACCGGAGCACCCGGAGGAAACCCACGCGACCACATGGAGGACATGCAGACTCCGCACAGAAGGCACCCCGGCCGAGAATCGAACCGGAGAACCACTTGCTGTGAGGCGGCAACGCTAACCGCTGCACCACCGTGGCTGCCCAATGGGAATAAGCAATATTTATATTATTTTGAATCGATATAGTACTACTGTATATTAGACAGAATTCTAATACAATATTAATGTCTACTTATTGTATAAGCAATTAATATTTACATGAAAGATAGAGGACAAGCAATTCAATCATAGTAAAGTAGGATCTATCATATATAAAACCTCAGTAAAAGATTATAGCACATGGTTATTTAACATATTCACCCTTACTGATGAAGTCTTTCAAAACTTATTACTTATTATAAATAGATGGTGATAATATTTATACCTAATGTTTATAATACAATGTATTTTACTGGATATATCAGAAGTTATATTTCATTGTTTGCCAGCATTTAAGCACTCACTTTGTTGCTAACTTACTTAAAGCATCAAGTTTGTTTTATGTGAACAATTGATGAAAGTTCAATTTTATCATCAGTGCATCCCTCCCCCCCCCCATTTCCTACACATAAGGCTTTTCATATATGACATTTCTTATAATAAAATGAGTGAAATTATAGGTTAAAAACAAAAAAATCACTTATTATGATTAATGATTACAAATTCCCTTCTCATATTTATAAATTTCCATTTTATCGCATATACTGAAAGTTTTTAGATTGAAATGGCAACATTCTATTTTGTGTAATCAGCAAAGGTTAAACTGAGTGATTGTCAATTTAATACTAAAGCGTTAGCAAGAACAATCGTCAAAAATAAGAAAATTAGAAACCCAACGGGTTATCTTCGAGTGCAACATCTTTGGAAAAGCGAACGTAAGATGCGAATGTCATCTGCGGCTGAAAAGTTCTGAGGATTGTGCATGCAGATTTAAGTCCCCTGGGTTTATGGCCCTACATGTGATGTCCCACGCACACTGCAAAAGCCAAGCTGAAGCTTTTGTATAGGAGCCGACGTACGAGTCATCTGAGGGCATGAAATCTTACTCCTAGAATACTGCAACACAGGAATAGAAGGACATCATTAGTTACCTTGGTAACAGCTTAAGTATTATGTATGGTCAAGATGGGTTACAAAACCACAATTCAAGTTAAAGCAATTATATGACTTGTTATGCACATTTACTTATATGAGAAAATCATGCTTTCCCTTGATGTTCAATATAGTATATGTCATTTATGTCAAGTTAAAACTGTAGTGTTATGATACACAAGCCCATGTTATTAAACTGAGTGTCTATTGTCAATTTAAAACTATTTGTTCAGAATAGGATTGTTGCATTCTGTGGCAGTTCAAGTTTAGGCTTCTATTATTTCTCTAACAACTGTCAGCTTGATGTCATGCATAAACATTAGTTACCTTGGTAACCCCTTAAGTATTATATGTGGTCAAGATGGGTTACAAAAACTACAATTCATGTTAAAGGAATTACATGACTTGTTATGCATATTTACTTATATAAGAAAATCAGTATGCTTGATGTTCAATGTAGTGTACGTCATTTATGACAAGACAGTAGTGTTATTATACACAAGCCCATGTTATTAAACCTGTCTTTAATATCTAAATTCAGCAGACTACGTCATCTTATATGAAGATTATATATTTTATGTCTAGATTTACTAAAATCATACATTACATAACTATTGTGGGTTTTTTTTGACTGTTAGTTATTTGAGAGACCACAAGCTGTAATGCTTATTCTTATAAGCTCCTTCCAAGCATGTTTATACAGTGCATAGACTTTAAATTATGAGACTCTTCTAGTTTATTTGTTATAAGTATATTTCCATCCTTACATACACACGTGTCAGTACTTCAAGCACGGGCAACAATGCCCATCCAGTTTTGCCAGAATACCATTCACTAGTTCATGTGGTGTGTTTCCAGGCTGTTCTTAAAATATCCATACTAATTATTTGTCCTGTTCCATTTTACCAGCCTGTTTCATGCGTGGCCACTCTCCCAGTGAACCAGTCAACACACCTTCCATTCCCACAAATATTTCCACAAAGGAAATCTGATGACTCTAGCACTTCCTGGCAACCCCGAACACCCTTAGGAATCAGCCATCCCCATATGCCCAACACATTCGAGAAAGCTCACCTCCCCCAGACCACTGCAAAGGGTTCTGCACAAGACCAAGTGCTCTTAGTCTTTTGCAATAACTCAGACTTCCACTCTTATACAAGTCCTTAGTGTGTTTGGACGAAAATACATTTTAAATATAAAATTTCGCTTTTTTTTTTTTTTTTTTTTATCAATAATCAACTTAATGAGATAAACGAAGTACTGGGAGACCATCAATGTGTGTACATGTGGTGTAAAACAGCCCTTTTATTATATATATATATTTTTTTAAACCAAAAACTTAATTGCCGAGAATCATCTTGGATGCACCTCAGAGCCTTTAAGCATTTTGTCACTCCGTCACCATTACCATAGCAACCTGGGAGCATCGGTTTCTGTTAGTGTGTCTGTGTACTGCATACCAGAGGCTCTCGATGCACCTGAAGCAAAGTTTCACTTCACTGCAACTTCAAGTCTAAATTCCCTCACTTTCTGCAAGGCAGCAGCCAGGAAAAGAACAGAGAGAAAACAGATTAAAAAAAAAACAAAAAACCTCCCAACAAGCCGCCACAATAAGAGAACACATTCTTCCAGCCTTCCCATCTCTCACTCAGCAAATGTACAAACAAGCTATTGTCTTCCAAAATATCCCAAATCACAGTTTTATCCACCCCCTTTCCCTGTATCCAGGCTAAAACACCAAATGTCTCTTCCGAATACACAAGCATCAGTAAACCCCGATCACAAGCCACAACCCACATCTTCCTGGAGACGAAAACGGCAATATACATCTGCCAGGCACAGCTGCAACCACACACACCATATCAGGATTGGTCAAACAGCACTCAAAGCTATACCTGCCATAATTGATATCAACTATGTTTAGACTGAATAATAATATTTATATTCCATTTTAATAGTGAACAAACTATTTTATATAGCATATTTACTACATACAACTGTTTTACTGCACTTTAATGTTATGTCTTTAAGGGGGTGTGTCTTCTTTAATTTCATAATTATGATGCCTTCCACATGTCTTTATAAGGGGGACCTTACAATTGTATTGTATCTGATGAAGTTCTAGTGTTCTGGGACAAAAGCACTTATCTGTTTTATGTGGATTTAATAAAGCTGTGTTTTGCACTTGGACTACTTTTGGATTGATGTTTTGGCTTGAATAAGCATTCTGCAACTTCAGTGAGGATTTTAGCTGCCCTGCTTTGCAACTGGACAACTCCTGGATTGATTTTTTTGGCTTGTATAAGCATTCTGCAACTTCAGTGGGGATTTCAGATGTCCTGTTTGGCTTTCTGTCTTTTGAGCTAGTTTTTGCTTTGTTATAAGTTCATAGGTAGGTACTAGACTATCTGCCCAAAGGCATTTATAAGCCTAGCCAGAATGTGTTGGCTTTCGCCACCCCCTTAGATTAGTTCCCTGTGCCTCTGTCCAGCAGAGCCACTGAAGTGATCCCCGGGGTAAACTTTGTTTCCCATCCACTTGTCAAGGTTTCTCTTGAAGAGTGTTAGCAAGAAGCTCTGCTTAATGTAAATTGGAATCTTGTTCCAAAGCATGGGAAGTCTCTGGAACAGGAATCTATCCTTCCAGAACGTCTTATTTATTGTTGTGGTGAGGTTAATATCCTTAGAGAGTGTGTGACTCGAGGGGATATGGTTTTCTTTAGGTGGAGCATATTCATCAATTCTGGGTTGGACTTGGCCTTGTATGTCCGGCAGAGATCACCTCTGAGTAGATGGTATGCAACAGAGTACAGCTGGAGTTTTTTCAGTCGAGCTGCATAGGGCATCTGTTTGAGGCCAGTGATCCTCTTGGTGAGGTACTTCTGTGGTCTTTCCAGCTGTTGCAGGTATCTTGTAAGGTACATCCCAAATGGGGCGTTGTACTCTATGATGAGTCTGATGAGTGATAAGTAGAAGGGCACAATGACCTCTTTTGATCTGGATGCGAACCTTTTTGTGATTAGGTGGGCCACTTAGAAGGATTTTCTAACCACTTTGGCAATGTGATTATCAAAGGAGAGATCACTACCTACTTGGGTCCCCAGATCCCATATTACGCCTTCTGTATTTAGGGGACTACCACCTATGTGGTAGTTTGTGGGTACTTTGTTTTTTCCCCAAGGGGATGACTATGCACTTTTTGGCATTTAGCTTGAGGCCATGATTTTGACACCAGGTATCTGTCTCAGTGAGACCCTTTTGGAGGATGTCTGTGTCAGCCATATTTTTTCTTTTTCCAGTTTTGTATGGCCAATGAGGACAGCCTTGCTTCATCCCCCAACTGTTCATTAAAAACCCTGATTTTGGTGTTTTGCAACAAGCAGTACCAGAATTTACTTCTATAGTTCAGAATTTGGCTAAGAAAGTGGATTCTCTCTGTGCCATGCTCCCCAATGACATCAGAGGTAATTCCAGCCTTAGTACAGAAGGCAATATGGTGGTTCCATGCCTGAGAAATGTTTTAACTGCTTCTAATATTTCAAATGCCTCCCAAATGAGCTCTGCACCTTCCAAATCTTTGTTGGCTGGTTTTCCCAGCACTTTTACAGCTTCTATTCCGTGTGGACAGCAAAGCACTCATGGTACTCAGGATTTAACAACTCAACATCAGCACCTGTATTAAAAGGCTGGTTATCTGCTTCCATTAATCTGAATCATGGACATTCAGCCAGGACTCACACTGGTAATACTAACTTACACACTCTTTTTGAAGAGTTTGATTATTATCTTGCTAAAATCAAGCACTTGCAATTAGACCATACTTATTTTACTGAATGCATAAAAAAGCTTGTACCTAAAGGGCTATGCATGCAGCGTTACCCTAATGGTTTGCAGCCAGATTCTTCTCTATTTAAAGAACTTAATGCACTATTTGACCAGCATGGAACAGAATATATGAATGTTAGTATCAAGCATAATGAAGTTTTGATAAATGAATTGAGACTGTCAGTGATTTGGACAATAACATTTGTAGTCCTATACAATATGATCTTCTTTTGGCTTTTCCTGGTTAGGGGTCGCCACAGCAGAACTCTGGTCCGCCAATGATTGGCAGTAGATTTTTACGGTGCCGAGGTGCCAGCTCGATGCCCAATCTTCAACGAAGGCATGCTCCTTCACGCATGTCTTTCGAACGCCACTCGACTGTAGGGAGGACATGCAGACTCCACAAAGAAGGCGCTCCAGCCGAGAATCAAACGGGAGAACCTCTTGGCTGTGAGGTGACAATACTACCACTGCACCATCATGGCTTGTAGTCCTATACAATATAATGATTTTAAATATGAGCATATTTGCATTTTTAAGAGCATTAACGAAATGTGTTCCAATATAAAGGCACGTAAAGTGAAAAAAATAATTAGGGATAAGACTGACTACAGTAAGGGTGCAGCATACCCACACCCCCCCCCCCTCACAAGAATGGGGTACTAAATTCTCTGCTAAAAATGGGACCTGCATTAATGAATCTCAAGCACAAACCTGTAACAATAGTTCAGAGGAAGTTTTTTTTAGACCAGGCAGAGTTTCCTCCACTGAGATGAGCCTCCCCACAAGACAACCACTGGGTAGACAGGAATACACCTTCTCATCACCCCAACAAGTCGATGGGGGAGGGGGGACAATCCAACGGGGGAGGGAGAACCTTTTACAATCGCAACAGGAAATAATTGAAGTGGATTCTCCTGAACATACTGATGTTTCTTGATATTACAGGCACTTACCATGACCATACTCTACCCCCTTGTAACATCATTACAAATTCTTTAGGTGATTTTAAAGTTTATATTTTTTCTAATGTTTGTATGGACACGTCACACTGATATTTTTGCAAAGGGTTTCACTTTTGCACCCCAATACAAGTGTAATGTAACCACCACTTTGATGGATCTAAAATTATACACCCACAAGCTGAACCTAAAGGTTCTGTTTCAGAACTTTATTAGTCAGTTTGTTAACCCCCTTGCCATTTCGAGCACTTACAATCCTCCATTACATCCTATGATTTCTTTATTTGAGAGAATGTGTTAACTAGATATACATAACCTCCCTACTAGGCATAGAATGAATACTGAAATTCATACTCGGGAGATTACCACCATTAATGAAATCAAGGATGTGTTGGATAGAATTAGGATCATGAAACCAGACAAAGGGGGTGGTGGTATGTTAATGAACTTAGACAATAAGATGCTATTTATTTTAAACAGTAAAGCGTATGCAAAATATTTTATCAATGATTTGAATGGTGTTTACACTAAAATAAGGAGTGAACTACAAGGACCTTTTTATAGAAGGCTCTGTTTCTATTGAAAGTCTGAATTATCTATCAGTTTTATATCCAAGAGTGTCAATAATGTTTGGCTTACCTAAATTACACAAGAATTTAATACAACCATCCATGTGCCCCATAGTAGATGCTAAGGGATCCATTACACACCCCCTGGCTGAACATCTTGACCGTAAACTAAAACATTTTGTTTTTAATGAAACTCGTATCTGTAAAGATTCCTGGAGGCTCCTTGAATCTATCAACAAGATACCTTTCAATGACACTTTTTTTGTCTTTTTGACTACTGACATAAAAGACATTTACTCAGTTATTCCTCAAAGTATTGGTCTTGATTGGTTCGGTGAGCTCCTTTATGCAAAGAAAGTTGGTCATTTTGATACATTACTCTATACTCACCTCATGGAAATTGTGCTTAAAAACAATTTCATTCTTTTTAACAACAAAATCTTTCTACAACAAGAAGGGGTAGCTATGGGTTCGGCATGTGGTGGTCTATACACCAATATAGTTGCGACACAGTGGGAGAAGAAATTTCTTTTTCCCCTCGAGTTTCTATGGTTACATTAAACACTATACTCGATATATGGATAATATCTTTATTTTGCGGGATGGACCTGAGTTATTAATGAATTTATTACTTATATTAATTCTACCACAGAATTTTAGTTTAGTTTACTTATATACATCATTTAGATGAAATTTCCTTCCTTCACATTCTCCTTGTTAAGGATTATCAAAATAAGAAATGTATATAAAAAATCTTCAGAAAAGAGATGTACTCGAATTCTTTACTTCACTATTCAAGTTCTCATCCACTGAAACAGAAGAAGGCTACAGTGAAGGGACAATTTGTGCGTGCTGCACAGACTGTGTCTATTATGGAAGAGTTTTTGTCTGAATGGGATACACTCAAGTATATGTTTCTGAAAAGAGGATATCCTGTTAGTTTTGTCATGGAGATTTTACTTGAAGTTGCTAATAAAAGAGAAAGGGCTTTCTATCTACCTTTGCTAGCAGAAGATTTAGGACATCAGAGCCCTAACACCAATAATGACAAAACAATTCAAGCCACTACTTCAGGTATTGGTGACTACAGGACTTCCTTAATAACTACCTTTTCTTCCAACAGCATTGCAATAAAACAAATACTTAAGAATTGGTCCATCCTAAGACAAGATAATGCTATTAGACCCTTCATTGATATAGTTCCAACCATAGTTTATAAGAAAGGTAGGAACCTAAAAAATGTATTTGAAATAAAACAAAGTGGACTTAAGCACAAACTTGGATATATGAACAAATGTGGTATATGGTATGTGCCACTTTTGTAAATACATTAAGTACATTAACATCAACAATATTAATTTCAAAATTCATCACAGATGTAACTAATTCTGAAAGAGTGATTTATTGTGGTGTTCATGACCAAGTTTGTTGTCTATATATTTGCAAACCTGACAGGGAACAAAAAAAATCACATTTATGAGCACCTCTGAGATCAAAACAAAAAAGTTAACTAATGCTTTGAGCAAACACATACTGGACAATGAAGAACATGTTTAATTTTTTTGTAATAGACAATATAAGGGCAGACATTAGAGGTGGAGCCTGGTCCATTCTCTTACAAAAGAGAGAACTTTACTGGCAGCTACACTTTGAAAGATTTTCATTTAATCCTGGCCAGTTACCTGCACCAATCAGCTCCCTTTTAAAGCTCGAAGCATTAGACAGATAAATTACATGGTATTATATATTTTAAAAATTATTTTTTTGATAAACACTTTTTAATACTGTAATTTATACATTTTTACATATTTATAGTCCATTTTAATAGTGAACAAACTTTTATATAGCATATTTACTACATACAACTGTTTTACTGCATTTTAATGTTATGTCTTTAAGGGGGGGTGTCGTCTTTCATTTCATGATTATGATGCCTTCCACATGTCTTTATAAAGGGGGACTTCACAATTTTATTGTATCTGATGAAGTTCTAGTGTTCTGGGATGAAAGCGCTCATCTATTTTATGTGGATTTAATAAAGCTGTGTTTAGCACTTGGACTACTTCTGGATTGATGTTTTGCCTTGTATAAGCATTCTGCAACTTCAGTGGGGATTTCAGCTGCCCTGTTTGGCTTTCTGTCTTTTGAGATAGTTTTTCTTTGTTTTTTTCCACTAGCTCATAATCCTGACAGTGTGCAAGACCAGAGACACCTTAACCTCATTCTGTTTCTATTAGTCTGGCTGGAATTTGCAAGCCACCCTTTTTTCTTACAAAAGAAAATGATAGTCTCATATATATGAGGAAATATACACAGGTGACATGAGGCAGGCACTTACATGCACGCACAGTGATATCACATTCATTCTTCTGTTCATCAGTTCTGAAAGCCCTGCTGGGAAAGTGTGTCTGTTTCTGGCAAATATGCAGTGTTGAGCTAAACATTATGACCTACAAACAGTTATCAAAAAGTATGTAGACTGCTATCTGTAAGAAACCATCAAGTGCTCAGTCAACTATATACAGAATTTCCATACAAGAAAAAGGATGGACAGACATGTTACTGTTGCAGTCACCTCATCTTGAAGAACTACTTTTATGGTAGATATCTTGTATACCCTGCTGTTTTGGGAATGACAGTTTAACAGTGAATCTTAATATTTTGGTAGAACCCTACTTAGTAATCTTTGGAGGTGTCAGTTACAGGATTTCCTCTTAGGTTATATAAGATGCTTCCTTCATACCCTGTTGCAAATCTATACCATCCTCAAAAAGCTGATATCAAATATAATATTACAGCAGATTTCGATCTAATGGGAAATTTAATTTGCACTCAAGTATTAGTTGCCACAGTAATATAATTAGAGACAATTCAAGCAGACCCAGGTAAGGTACAAGTTTACATTCTGATTAAGAGAACCATTAGAGAGTACAATGCCCCCTTCAGCATGTACCTTGCCAAGCACATGCAGCAAATGGAGAGACCACAAAGGCTCCTGACCAGGAAAATCCAGGGTCTCAAACACCTATCCTATACAGATAGGCTAAAAGCCCTGCCCCTCTACTTAATTTCATACAGACTGCTCAGAGGTGACTTGTGTCTGGCATACAAGGCCATTTAAGACCCAGCCTTGATGGAGTTGCTGCATATCTGTAAGACAAACTCCACTTGCACACCCACACGCAAGGCCTTAACCTAGTCTGTGACAATAATAGAACTTGTTGGCGGGATAGATTTGTGTGTTCCAAAGACTTCATCTGTGGAACAGACTCCCTCTCCATGTCAAGAAGAGTACCTCTCTAGCCCTTTATAAGAGGAACCTGGACAACTGGATGGGAAACAGAAAATATACCCCTGGGATCCCAACTCTGCCCTGCTGGACAGGGGAAACTGGTGCTGACTGAGGGAACATGGGTAAAATTCTTGGCTAGGCTTATAAGGGCCTCTGGGCCAATAGTCTAGTATCATCCTATGAACCTATTAATATACAATTAGAAGGTTATACAAGTGGGCACAGGTAAGGCAAAGGTTAACACGCTGAATAAGGGAATGATAGCCTCAATGCACTGATGCTTGAGGCGAGAAATTTATTTGAACAGGGCAGCGTGAAATGCAGCCATTCAAATAAAGCAGCCACGTTTTATCTATGTCATAAATTAAGTGGAAAGTTCTGCTTTAATATAGTCACAGAGTATATTACTTAAATTTGGATTTAGAGTTTGAG
The DNA here is from genome assembly GCF_019279795.1 of Protopterus annectens. Lineage (NCBI taxonomy): Eukaryota > Metazoa > Chordata > Ceratodontiformes > Protopteridae > Protopterus > Protopterus annectens. The sequence goes on along the minus strand of NC_056749.1, from coordinate 651,619,522 downwards.
GTGGGATCCTCTTAAAATGTTCCTGCATTGGAACTGTAATATTGCTTGTTTTAAAGTGCTTCTAACACATATGGCTACCATTAACCTTGTCTTATTCCATTACTTGATGGCCATGTTCACATTCATCATACAGGAACTGAAGTATGAAAAATAAAATGTTACTCCACTATGTGGGTATCCACTGTAGTAATTATGGACTAAAGTATTACTGGCAGCATGAGAGGTTTGTAGCTAAGAAGTGGAAGGTGAGAGTAAACTACAGCTAGCACACTAAATAGAAAGTCATTAAGTCTCATTATTAGGTCATTAGTTCACAGAGAAGGTGGTTTGACCTGGAATTTACTGCTGTTAATCATACTGTGGTGTACTGTAAATGTCAACAAGAATTCATCAAACCAAGGGAAGAACTGAAGCAGGAAAAGTAATGAGATACTCTGAAAACCATTCATTTGTAGCCAAATCCCTTATAGTATCTCTGGTACAGGTCCTGTCACCTTCCAAATATCAATACCTGCTACTCAGAGTTGTATCACTACCAGCTACATATACTAGAATTTTAGGTTCATTACAAAAGACTAAATGTGCAAGTGCTGTGAACCGTACTGAAGTTTAAGGTATCTTAAATACTCAGGATTGTACCATTCTTTACCATGTTGTCCTAACATTTTCAGTACAGCCCCTTAAGGGTCTCACCACAAAAAAACTATGAGTTGAAATTAGTTCAGATTAAATGCATCATTTCACAGTTGTTTTGAAAAATCACATGTCAAACAATGTTTGAACAAGTTTAGTGGCACATTCACAAGACAGTCTGCAGAATGACTATGTTTAATATCCTAAGCCAAAATACATTTACAAAATTGACAGCTGTCACAGGGCAAAGGTACATTCAATCCAGTGAACATACACACACACACATAGGTTCATAGGTTGATACTAGGCTATCTGCCCTAGGGCATTTATAAGCCTAGCCAGAGTGTGTTTGGCTTTCGCCACCCTTTTAGATTAGTTGACTGTCTCTCTGTATAGTAGGTCACAGAAGATAGCCCTTTTAAGGTTAGTTTACTGTGCCTCTGTCTAGTAGGGACACATAAGAGATCCCATGGGTAAACCTACGATCTCCCATCCACTCGTCAAGATTTCTCTTGCGGAGGGTCATTGAGGGGCTCTGCCTAACATGGACTGGGATTTTGTTCCAGAGTGAGGGGAGCCTCTGGGATATGAATCTGTCTCTCCAGCATGTCCTATTTATTTCTGTGCTGAGGTTTAAGTCCCTGGAACGTGCAGCTCTAAGGGATTTGGATTTCCTGAGGTGGAGCATGTCCATTAATTCTGGGTTGGACATGGCTTTATACATTAGGCACAGATCGCCTCTGAGTAGGCAATAAGCAACCGAGTAGAGCTGGAGTTTCTTCAGCCTAACTGCATAGGGCATCTATTTGAGCCCCTTGATCCTCTTGGTGAGGAACTTTTGGGGTCTTTCCAGTTGCTGCAGGTGTCGGGTAAGGTACACTCCAAATGGGGCAGTGTATTCAATTATGGGCCTGATGAGTAGAGGGGCACAATGACCTCTCTTGATCTAGATGTGAACCCTTTCATGATAAGGTGGGCTATATAGAAGGTCTTTCTAACCACTTTGGCAATGTGATTGTCAAAGGAGAGATTGCTATCTACTTGGGTCCCCAAATCCCTAATTACTTCTTCCGTACTTAATGGATTACCACCTATGTGGTAATTTGTGGGCACTTTGTTTTTCCCAAAGGGGATGACTATGCACTTTTTTGCATTTAGCTTTAGGCCATGGCTCTGGCACCAGTTATCCGTCTCTGTGAGACCCTTTTGGAGGATGCTTTTGTCAGTCGGTGAGTCAATTATGGCACCCAGTTTGCAGTCATCTGTGAACTTGGTCAGCCATAGTCCTCCCATGTTAGCCTGTACCTCAGAGAAATATATACCGAACAAGAGAGGTCCCAGGACTGAGCCTTGTGGGACGCCACTTGTAACTGGTTTAGAGTCTGACATGGCACCTGCAATTCTGATCATGTGGGTTCTATCCCTGAGCCAGTTTGCAATCCATCTTGTGACATAGGGGTTCATATTTAAGCTGGTGAGCTTATAATGCCCGAGTGGGGTATTGTGTCAAAGGCTTTTGCGAGGTCCAGGTAGGCTATGTGGACTACCTTCCCTTCATCTATGGCCTTGGTGACTGTTTCAAAGAAGTCAACCAGGTTCAAGAGGCAAGATCTGCCTTTAACAAAGCCGAATTGAGAAGGATCCAGTGTTTGGAGGTTCCCAATGTCTTTGTTTATGAGTTCCATGATGATACACTCCATAGCTTTGCAGACCAGGCTAGTCAGGCTTACAGGGCGATAGTTTCCGGGGTCTGTTGTGGCACCACCTTTGTGGAGTGGGACCACTGTTGCTGTACGCCATTCCTTGGGTACATATCCTGTAGTAAGGCTGAGATTGAACAGTGACTTTATGGGAGGGTTCAGTTCTTCTTGGAGCTCGTATAAGACGTCCGGTCCCATTGATGCTGTGTTTTTTGCTTTGGAGAGGGCAGCTCTCATCTGTGCATCTGTGATGTCAGGGAAGCTACACTCTGTTGGGATAGACATTTGCTCTTTTGGGGGGGGAAGGAGGGGGAGAAGTTTGCACTGAACCTGTCTGCCATGATGTTGGCAATGTCTGTGGGTTCAGTGTATTTTTTGTCATTTTGCACTAACTCAGAGCATATCTGGGAGTTGCCACCCAGGTTCCTGACATAACTAAAGAAGGCCTTGTGATTATCTTTAGCGTCTTGTGCAATTTTTCTTTCGAAGCTGGCCTTAGATGATTTTATGAGGAATCATAGTTTCTTGCTAGTACTGATCAGAGATGCCTTCCCTTTTTGGGATTTTGCTCTATCATGTAGTAGCTTCCTCCTTCTGTTGTATAGCTTATTTATGGCTGGGGTCCACCAGACAGGTCTCCCTGCCTTTGAAGGAGTGAGTCTTGGTTTTATTTGGGATAGCACGATCCATGCATTCCTGTAGGTGTCCATAGAATGCGTTTGTAAAGGATTCTGCAGTTTGGGCTGCATTTTCCACTGGCCTGGGGGCTTTGAAGGATTCCACCTCGGTTTTGAGAATTGTGAAGTTTGCTTTTGAGAAGTTCTTCACCGTGGTTTCCTTGGCTGGGGGTGGGGACGGGATATGGATGTCCAGTGAGATTAATTTATGGTCAGATCTTACCAATGAGGGGTATATCTTTGGTATGGAACAGAGAGTCCCCATGTTGGTGATGATCAGGTCCAATATGTTTTCCCCTCGTGTGGGAGTAGTGACCAGTTGTTCCATAGCATTTGAGTTTATAAATTCTAGGAACTGTTGGGAGAGGGTGTTGGGGCTTGAGTTGTTCTCCCAGTCTATGTTTGGGTAGTTGAAGTCACCCAATATAATGGTGTTTGGAGAGACCTTCATATTCTCCAGTGTTCTCAGGAAAGCCGAGTGGGGTTCCTGAGTTTGGGAGGGTGGTCTGTAGCAGGCTACAAACTGAAAGGCAGTTTTGCCCACTGTTAGTTGCACGTGAATGGTCTCCGATGCTTCGTGCAGTGCCACTAACCTGGAGGTGTGGGTATCTTTGATGAATATGGATACTCACCCTCCTTTTGTGGTTCGGTCTGAGTTTTGGGGCCAAAAAGCATGGTATGAGGTATAACCTGGTAGTGCTGGGGTGCTCTCGGGAGCCTTGAACCAGGTTTCGGTTACTGCACAGATATTGATATTCTCCATACGGAGGAGAACCTTGAGTGCATGCATCTTGAGGTTTAGACTTCTGGCGTTGAGCAGCATTACCCTTAGTTTCTTTTTCCTTGTGCTGTCTATGGAGGTGGGTTTGTCTTTTGAGTCTTGCTTAAAAAAGGCACTATGTGGGTGGCAAGAGCCTTAGCCAGTATTAGAAAGCCCAGGGGTGACAGGTGCAAGCCATCCCTAGCGAAGCAACGTGGCTTCTCGAGCATGTCATCCCAGGCTGACAGACACTGGATCCTCTTTGAATGACACCAATACTTTAGCCAATTGTTAAAATTGATCATTTTGTCTTTATACTGTGGCATCATTCTTGAGGGCAAGATGCTACTCAAGGTCTGGGTCATACCAGCCTGGGCTACATGATCAGGGAGCTCCCCTATGTCTCTTTTCATGTAGTTCAGGGAGGTATGTCTCAGGTCATTCACACCAGCATGGACAATGACAGAGTCATATTTGTACTTGCTTTGGAGTGACCTGAGTGCTTGTGTTATGTGGCGGATCCTGGCATCCAACAGGCAGCTTACAGTGACCTTCTCCTTGTTCAGCCTGATAAGTGGGACGTCAGTGTGTCCGACAATAGAGTCACCTATTACAAGTGTATTAGGTGTGTTGTTTAGCCTTAAGGGCTGTGACTGTGTGGCACACTGACTTTGTGAACTGTGTGATATGTGGGTATTGTTGTGGGGTAGCGGTTGCTTGGATGACTGCTTTGGAGGTCTCTGTTGCTTGGGCAGATTTTTATTTAGAGCCTCCAAGTATGTTTTTGTGTGTTTATGTGTTTGGTTTGCTGTTGCGATAGGTCTATGTGAGACTGGATTTGTGGTGTGTGTGGTTATCTTCTCCTCCTGACTGACTGAGTCAGTACTGTGTTGAGAGAGCCCAACCTCCAGTTTGGCTATATAGTTGCATCTCTCACATATATTTGAGCTTGTTGGGAGGAAGAGAGGGTGGTCTGTGTACATAAGGCAGTTGTAACATTGCCTCAAGATTCCCAGATTCACCAGCTGGACTGGAGAGTAAACCCAAAACTGACTTTTGGACATGCCAGAATAGTATAAGGAACTACTTTTTGACTGATCAAAAAGGACCAATAGGGAGCCAAGTACTTAAAGGGAGTATAAGAGGGTGTAGTGCTTTAGTTTATTAGTGCTTACTTCTAAGATTACTTATACGAGCAAGTGCAGGGCTTTAGAATGAAAATAGAGTGCTTACTTTGAGATTTAGAACAGTTCTAAGGGAAAAAGTGAAGAGCAGACTTTGTGGAACTGGGAATAGTTTAAACCCATTTAAGCGGCGCTGCCCGATGCTGCGCTATGAGCAAAATCGCGCAAAACCGTGCAAATGTGGGTTTTAAAGCAGGGAAACTGAAAGAGATAGGAATTGACACAAAACGGCCAATAAGCTACTAGTTTCAGGGCTGAGACCACTTCTCCAGGGACAGATAGGCTGGTCAAAGCTCCCCACTCTCACTGGTGAACTGAGAAGCTTCCTCCTATCAAAGTAAGGATATGGGCAACACAGGAAACTATACCACAGTCCGGAATTCAGCAAAACCTGAAATCTGGACTAATCTAGTTCAGCAAAGGCAGGAAAAGGGAATTTTTTTTTTTTTTTTTTTTTTTTTTCAGGAAACAGCAGAAAAACACACAGAAAACACTGTAAATGCTATACCCAGGCTAGCGCACTTTAGTGTGTAGCCTACAACAGTTATACAATACAATAACAACTTAAATTGATATAAAACAAGTGCAAAAACTAAAAAGCAGAAGGCAAATGCAATTTAAACTTTTTAAAGCACAGATCAGTTAGAAATTCGCTTTTCAGGTGGGAAAAGGCAGTTGGAGCAAAAAAACAGAGAGAAAAAATACTTAAATCTGGAAAAGTCTCTCTTGGGTCTCTCTGTTGCCTGTATCACTCTGCAGGACACCACGAGGAGCTGTGTGGACTTGTATACAACAACAAACTTTTTAAATCACAGATTCGCTGAAAAAACTGGCGTTTTAGGCGGAATTAGTTTAGACAGAAAGAAAAGCAGAAAAGTAATACTTAATCACTCCAAAGTCACTCTTTTGTCTCTCTGCTGCTATAGACTCTGCAGAACACCTGGAAGGCACTTGCTGAGTGGAATACAAGCGTAAAAACTGTGCAAATGAAGTTTTTATTGCAGGGAAGTGAAAGAGAAAATTAGCCCAAAATGGCCAATAAACTACTAACCTCTGGGCTGAAACCACTCCTCTAGGGACAGATAGGCTGCTCAAAGCTCCCCTCTCTCACAGGTGAACAGAGAAACTTCCTTCTATCCAAGTAAGGTAATGGCAACATGATCCCAATTTTACGAATTTTGATGTAAAAAAAAAAAATCAAATTTGCCTTTAAACTACATGTAAAATTAATTGCATGGGGTCATACAAAGTAGGTCAAGTGTGCTATGCAGTCTATCGCATAATACAGTCTGAATAACACAGCTACAATCAGCATATAGTTCAAGTCCTGAGGCACAATGGAACACAATATGCAGAACAAATTCCCACAAATCACAGCTGTGGATAGGAATTTGTCATTATGACCATTTAATTGCAAAGATGCCTCATGGCTTGCATACCGTGTTCCAGCTGTGTGATACACAGCTCAATCTACAAGCTACCGGGGGGGTGGGGTGCATGTGCTATGAGGGAGCACTAGGGGCTGTGGCTGGCTCCCTCCCAGCATCTCTGCTCTCCATTAAAGAATAGTGTACACAGTGAGAAAAGGCCATGTACAATGCTAAGGTCACAAAGCCCGGCTGCGTAACAAAAAATATATATATGGCCTGCAGTGAGCCTAGTGTTATGCAGATTCAAGCTCTGAAAACTTCAGTAAAGCATGCATTGTTTATTTTCATTCTGCCACATGATGTACTGTTTGATAACACAAAAGGACAATTCTGGTGGTATGACTGATCAACTGCAATGTATCACTTCGAAAACTATTGCATGCCACATATCATTATTAGGCACTTACACAGCATTGACCATCAGTTATTCATGAATCATACCCCAAGCTATGAAAACAGCATCAGTCGGGACGAAAACACACATGGAATATGCTGCTTGAAAAACAGGAAAGAACATATCATAGGCCATTGTACAAAACCACCCTTTCCATAAAATTGAAATTTTTCTACAGCATAGTTCTTCAGGTGGCCCTTCAAGATGACTGTAAATTAAAAGAAAAAATTAAAAAATATCCCACCACTAAAGATTAGGTTCCGTGTTTGAATATACAGATTTGTAATTTCAAGCATTCTGATATCTTTCTCAGAATAAATGTAAAAATGCAGAATCAGTTATGATGGAAAAAAAGCAATAGGGAGAATTTGGGGTGATATTTTTGGAATCCTATAGACAGCCCTACCATGGTGCTTTTCATGACGATATGCAGCACCAAGATGGGGTGTCTCTGTGACCATGGACTGGTCCTGTGATGAAATTAATTATTTGGACACATTGATCATCAAGAACAGACCACAATTATGTTTTTAATCTAGTTTGTACAGAAAACCATCTTATTCTAATTCTTTATTATATCAAAGCAGTTGGCACCCCAGTCATCAGAAAAAGTCTTTGGTTAACAGTCAGTGTGTGCATTTACTGAGAATGGTATCTCAAGACAGCAGGCTTGAAACTTAAAGTGACATGGTGACATGTAAAAACAATGTTAGTGGTGCGGAGTTATCCTTCACTCTTAATTAGAGATTCAGAATGGGGTAGCATCCAGAAAAGCTAAAGGGGACTGAGCCCCAATACCCAGAACAGGTGGCCCTTCGGTATTGACAGGGTTTTGGCAATAGTATCAAGGCTATGCCACTGGCATATTGTGCTGATTTCAGCAACATTAAGGATAGTATTTTTTAGAAATTGGGCTATTTCCACCACCAATCAGGAATTGGTGAAAGTGGTAGATGAGGTTCCTAAGGTAGTATATAAGAAGGACACCTGCTTTGAGGTTCTCATTGAAAACAATAGGGACCTGGGTTCCAGTGGAATTATGAATAAGTGTGGACTATGTGGCCAATGTAAAGGGATTTTGGAGGGATCCATATTTACTATTCAGGGCTACGGGAAAATTAAACAAACACAAATTATCTTGCTACAGTAAGGGAGTGGTTTACGTAGCACGGTGTCAACAGTACCCCAGATTTTACATTGGAAAGACTATGCAACCCTTCAGATCCAGAATTTATCCACATTAAATAAAGATATAAATAAAAAGATCAGCATAATGCACTTTACATACATCTCAGTGTCAAAAGTAACCATAATTTCAAGTTTTATGCCATTGACCAGGCGGATCTTGGGTCTTGTGGGGGGGGGGGGGTCCTATGAATGATATTTTTGAGTTGGCAAAATTGAAATGGCAATGGAGTGAATTCCAGTGTGGAACCAGGTCTTAATGATTTGGTCTCTATTTCTAGTATTTTAAGGCTCAAATCAAGTTGTTTTATGTAGCTGAATTTGTTATGCTTTAACTAGTGCTTGGAATTAACTTGTTCAGATTGCATTAAATTTATATTTGGTTTTAGATAAACATTTTAGTGCACTTATCCTGCAATATTTTCGGATATGATTGATTTGTGCATATTTTTATTGTAGTTCGGTTTTTATACTTATATTTTTCATGTATTTTCACCTTTACATTTTTGAGTCCCCATTTTTTAGAAGGTTTATGGTACATTTTATCAAGTCAAGTTCTCATTATTTAGAGGCTTTATGGTATTCAATTATGTAACTGATCATGTGTTTAGTTATATAAGAAGGAAGTGTGTGGATTTTAATCCAGTTCTTCAAAAGTCCTGTCACTTGGATGAATGGGCTTAACTGTATTTAATAAAGTGCGGTTATACTGTGTGTTTTGCATATTTTTCTTAGTTTAGTGTTTTTGTCAGTTTTTTGGTTGCTGTTATGGTTTGTTATGAAACCAAAATACTCTTCTGATCCATCTGGCACATATGTACTTGTATTAGCCACTGAAGACCAGCACTTAAATCGGACAATACGGACAGCGTAGGAAAACTATTTAGCATTTAAGAGATGGTATTTTTACTTACACTGTTGAGGCTGGAAATACTGGAGTTGTGTACAAAGTACTTATAGTGATAGATTTCTGATGATAGGTCATTGTAATCGTAATATTTGGGTTTATCTATCTTCTGTGTTGCAGTTTACTAGTCATGATTTTAGCCTAATAGTGACATAACCTCTATTTAAAGAGCTGTTTCAAAACCCATGCTTTGCTATTTATGATGTGGGTGGAGCAAGACATTGTCATATATCCCCTCTTATTTCCCATTTTCTTCAATTATTCTCACTCCTTCTGAGTTTTGTCCACTCAGCCGTACAAAAACGCTTTTGGATTTAGATTTTTGCCTCATATTTTTGGTCTGTTCCTCATACAATGTGTGGTTTTCTGGCAAATGAGTGAGGTTTGAATTCACTACATAATGACAGAGTTTCAGAATTCATGTCCTTCACAAAATTAATGCAAACACAGAACCTTTTATTCCAGCAATTTTCTAAGTTTGGATCCACCAATAAGTGCCACACCACAAACTCACGTAACCAGGCAAAAAATGAGCAGCTCTACGAACCCAAAAGAACAGCTCTACGAATCCAAAAAAAACAGCTGTACGAACCCAAAAATTCTCAGTTCACGATAAGTATTCACAAACAATACAATTTAATGACAGCTGAACGCACATGAAACATAAAATTCACACCAATACAGATAAAGCGCTTTCACGCAAAAACATATGGGCTTCATCAGAACAACTCCTAACAAAAATCTTGATCCTTAAATACAAATATTGGTGCCAAAAAATGGTTTGAATTTGTAAACACTTTTAAAGCCACAGTAACATATGTTGCAATTCACTTACTTATTACACAGCCATAATATAGGGGCTGCCTCATAAATCCTGTAAATGCCAAAAATGGCATATTATGCATTAATGCATAAATAAACCTATCATAAAAAATCTATCTAATAAAATCTATCTAATAAAATCATGCCAACTAGACAAAATATATATGCAATATGGTGTAAAATTCCACTAAGAAATACTGTCTAATCCGATATACTGTATGTGTCAAATATATACTAATAATAAACAAAATTACTACTGTAAAATTTCCTAATAAAGTCATAAATAAATACATATTAAATACATAACACAAAAGTTAAAATATGGCTAACCTATGTTACCTGACAACTAAAATCATAACCTGTTGTGTATAAATTGTTTATCGTGTAATCTCCAAGATGGGTTTAAGTGGGATGTGATCATAGTCCAGGTGGAGTGGTCGCATCTAAATAAATTTGCCACCATACGTCCTTGTAACTTAATAAACTTTTATTATCGCCCCCCCCAGGGTCTGGTTTAATAATATCCAATATGGCAGATTTGAACTGATGTGTACTATCATTTTTCTCAATATGTCGGTATAACGCATTGGTGTTATCTTTTGTTCTAATACTATAAGTATGGTCATAAATTCTCTTTTTAAAACATCTTTCAGTTTTTCTCACATAACAGCTAGTGCAAATATTACACTTAGCCATATATATGACCATTTTAGTATTACAATTCCCTGTTTTGAATCTAACTATTGTATTTTGTCCATTCTCCAGTCTTAAATTATTCTTTTCCATTATATAACTACATTGGTTACAAACTCCACATTTCTTACTGTGTGCTTTGTTTCCTCTCTTAGTATTCTTAACCCCTCCATGATAACGTTCTATATATTGTTTTAAATTTTGTGTCATTTTGTAAATAAAATTTGGCTTAGTACCCATTATTTCTAATAAGGTACCATCACCCATGATTAAATACCAATACTTATACATTAAATTTTTTATCTCGTCTACAGCTAAGTTATATTCCAGAATGCAAAATCTTTGATAAGGACTATTTTTGTCCTTCATGTGTACTTTCTGTTTAGACAATACGTCCACGGTGGTAGCAAGTGGAGGTTCCCTTACTGATGCCACAGCCATTTACCTTGATTACTTGCTGAAACCTCTAGCAGAAAAGAATAATTCATACAAAAGAGATTCAATTGATTTTTGAAGAAAATAAAAAACATTACAGTGGAAGCTGACAGTATTTTGGTAACTATTGATGTGGAATCCTTGTACACAGTGCTCCCTCACAATTACTGTATAACAGCAGCTATGGAGTCTTAAGAAACAATCAGGGTACACAGGCACAACTGCAAAAGTTAAGCAAGCTCATTAATCTTGTACTGGACCATCAATTTATTTACTTTCAATGGCAAACACTACAAACAAAAAACTGGTATAGCGATGGGGGGCTGCCATGGCTCCCAGCATGGCTAACATAGCCCTGGGCAAATGGGAGGAGGACTTTGTGTTAAACAATACAGATTACATGCAGCATATCACATGCTATTTACGATTTATTGATGATGTCTTTATTGTGTGGAAAGGTGACATCTTGCAGCTTGGAGATTTTATCACTTACCTCAATCAAACAACCCCCTTCCAGAAGTTTACCTCTTCCCATAGCTGTACTTCAACCACTTTCTTTGATATGCAGATTTCCAAGGACACCAACAATAACAGAATCACCACTGATCTATTCAGAAAACCAATGAGGGTTAACTTATTACTCCACAGTAAAAGTCTACATCCTACAAAAAACAAGTATAATGTAGTGAAGTCCCAAGGCTATAGATTAGCTCGAATTACCACAGAGATGGAACCAGTTTTGAGAAACCTGAACAACTTAGTGAATGATTTTCTAGTGAGAGGCTATGAAAGTCAGATGTTAAAAAACATCCTGGAACCCATTATAGAACTGAAAAGGACTGAAGCACCTTTACTCAACCTCCCCAGTAGAAAAATGTTAAGTATTTCCACAGAGACTAACAAATGCAAAAATAGCTGCATCCTGACATACACTTTGGATTATCACAGTATCAAAAATATTATTGAAGAAAACTGGGACATTGTCACAGGAAACCCTTTTCTGATTAACATCTTAGGTGAAGCCCCCATCATTTGTTTATAGGAAGGCCAGGAACATTAGAAGTTTTGTTGAATTTAAACCTAGACCATGTGAGAAAAGCACTAAAAGATGTGAAACTAATTGTCCATTTTGTATATTTATACAGCAAGGTGATAGTTTTTATTGCCCTTATTTAAAGAAGATCATTAAAACCAGTGCAGGGGGTGACTAACACTAAAAAAGTAATTTACAGGGCACAGTGCAATGAATGTGATGCATTCCTATGTGGGCAAGACTGTAAATAAACTCAAGCGTAGGATTTCATGTCATCTGTCAGAAATCCGCTCTGGATGTAAAAATAATGCACTAGCCAAACACCTTTCTCTTCATAAAAGACACACAGGTTTTAAGTTCCAGATCCTGGACCGCATAGACATGGGTGATCTTGAAGGAGACATCCCGAATATTCAGGAGACACATGAACTCATGTGGCAATTAAAGCTGAACTCTTTTAGGAAGCCTGGACTAAACTACTACTGTTCAATTAAAAGTGCACTGGAACTCAGAAAATTGCCACATTGTTTACATGACTAATTGTATTTTATTTTATTCTACAAATTGGTTTTAAATACCATTTTAAATAGTGTAGATTTTGTTTCCACCATCATACATAAATTTTTTCTTATTTTTATTTTTTTCTGATTCTTTTTTCCACTTTATTCAAAATGATGTGTAATAGCAATACTAACTAATTATACAATTATATAGGTTTTTAGGGTTCTTGTACACAGATCTGAAGAAGTCTAGAAGGACGAAAGCGATCTTTGTTAACAATAGGTTATGAAAATAGAAATTGATTTTTACATGCAACATGTATATGTATATATTTATATATATTTTCTGATTGCCAAATGAACTAAGGTTGATATATTTCCAGCCATGTAGTTTATTGTCTTGGATAAAATCACAGACTTAATAATCTACTTAATAATTTGGTTAAATAAGAGGTACCACATCATTATAAATTTTATTTAAAGTACATAAGGGTTATATATTATTATGACAGCTACTAGGTAGGGCAGGACCAGCTCGAATGTCACACTGATGGGGGAAGGGATGTGAATGTAACATGTGTACCAATAACACTGTTTTACAGCACAATAAAACACTCCCATGCCTGATAAAAAAAAAAATATATATATATATATATATATATATATGTTTAGAAAGCTTGTGAATAAATTATTACTCTGTTTTTGTTTTGTTTTACTTTGATCGCATGTTTGTGTACTTAGAGGATTTTCGACTGGAAACAGACTGCCTGCCTTGCTTGGATTACTTTCGAATACTTAGTAATGCTGTACAATTATATATTTTCTATTATTACTTTTTGTTTTGTTTTGACTTAAGACGAGTTTACGTTCGCTACTTCTACTACTATTGTCTGATCTGATTAATATACAGTGATTAACTAGAAATATATGGACTGAAAATCTTCCACAAAGAGAAATTTCTTACACTGTTTTGTTTTTGGACCCTCTACACTTTAGTAGGTTGTTTTGAGACTTCAGGGATACCATGGAGATTACTTGTTTTCTGTAAGAAATTGAAAGGTATGCTGAATACTGTGACCTTGTCAAAACAGGACTTCATTTTTCCTGACACAAAGCAACTGTGATAAACAGAGTCTGCCAGCCTAACTAGATAGAATTTTGTAAATAATTCTGTGTCATTTTTAAATATGACTATGATCCACAGGCTTGTTTCACAAATGTAAGAAGACTGTGTTATGTTAAAAAAAAAAAAGAAAAATGCAGGGGTCACAAAATGAAACACCACTGAAGTAAAATAAATGTACAAACTAAAAAAAACAATGTGGTATTCCTGTAGGCAAAAAAAAGTGCACTAAAAGTAAAAAGTTTAATGGTAAGCGCTTTCACTGTTAACAGCTTCATCAGACATCTCCATCAAAGAAAGCTATCCATTTATATTCAAAATAACCAATCAACATCAAAAAACAATAACCAATCAACATAAAAACAACCAATTAAAACATGAAACTCATAAGTGCCAACACTTCAAACAACCATCTGTATACATAGTACAAGAACATATTTCAACCTTAATTTCAATGTATGAACACGTATATAAAAAATTATACATATAAAAAAAAAAACACAAACTCAAAAACGTCAATGTTTCAAAGGTTTCTGTTTTAAAAGAAGTTTTAATGAAACCATATCATTAATACCACGGGTGATCTGCCCTAAAGAACAGAAATGGATTCTCTGTCTTATTCTTAAGTGTTGGCACTAACAGTTTCATGTTTTCATTAGTTGATAGTTTTTTGATGTTGATTGGTTATTTTGAATATAAATGGATAGCTTTCTTTGACAGAGATTGGTTATTTTGAATATAAATGGATAGCTTTCTTTGACGGAGAGGTCTGCTGAAGCTGTTAACAGTGAAAGCGCTTACCATTAAATTTGTTTATTTTTACTTTTAGTGCACTTTGTTTTTTCTGCCTACAGGAATATCACTGTTTTTTTTTAGTTAAGACGGTGTTATGTGCTGAGCTTCAAGATTGTAACAGTGCACCCTGCTGGAAGAAATGTGTATAAACTCTATGCCTATGTAATGTATGTTTTATGGTAGAAATTGGGACATAGATTTAATTTGCAAACTAAGAAAATAAGCTGATAAGCAAATAATTTTATAACTGTTTGTTATCTCAAGCTAAAAGACAGGATGTCTAGGCTAGGAGTTTTTTTCTATTGTGTTAAGACAGAGATAATTACTAGGTTTCACATGTAAAGTGTCTGTGACTTCCGGGCAGCAGCAGATCACAAAGAAAGTTCTCTTAGCCTGGGAATTTAAGCAGAGGTTACAAGAATGATGTAATGTGTATTACCAATTTAAGAACTATCTCAGAAAGAAAGAAGTGCATTTTGTATTTTGTTCTGAATCTGACAACTCACTAGCACTTTGCTTTGCTCTGTAAGACTTAGATCTTAGTATTTCTCAGAGATAGATAGGAATACAGTCAGATTAGTGGAGATGTTTTCTATAGTTATGTGGGGCTGTCCTACAATGTTGTTTTAAAGTATTTCCTGCGATTTCTGAACTCTCTAATGTCACTGTATTGAGTTAATAAGTATTGTCTTGTGTTTTTATTATTTATTAAATATATTTGAACCTTTTAACCGTGGATATTTTGTGTAGAGATATTTAAGCTCTTAGAGTACTTGCATGTATTTGGTGATACTGTACAAGCCGATCTTAAATAGTATTCAAGTCTCAGTCACACTTGCCAATTAGATAATAACATTGCACAAAAGAATTGGACACCCTTTAGTAAGGGTCTTTATAGTAGCTGATAGTAGTGGTTGGTGGCAGTCAGTACTACTTGATGGTCTGGGCAGAAGAGGACATAGCAAGTAAACCTGTGCCAGCCTTCCCCAGGAGTGTCTGTATGTTTGTATATAAATCAAATCTCAAAGTGTGTGAGTGTCAGCTACTTGGGCAGGGACACGAAGCACTGGCTGGACAGAGAGGTGCCGGAGGTTTTGTCTTTAGCACTCGGCTGAGATCTGAAGCCTATAGGTGTGCCAGTGGGGAGTCTTATTGGGGATCTGGAGAGAAAGGGAAAAATCATCCCCAGGACTAACTGTGATCTCTGTGTGCTCTTAAGGGAAATTGTACTTTACTGTGTACTTATTATCCTCCAAATGTGCATGTCCCTTACTGGTGTTAGTCATGAGGATTGGGGTTCCTTGATTACTGGGCCAGTGCACGGGTGTCACATATTAATTGTTTGGCAGTGGTGGGATATCCACATCAAAGATTAATTGGTTAATAGTGGTGAGTTAACCACATCACATATTAATTGGCTTGTAGTGGTGTGGCTAGTGAATTCCTGTACCTTGTGTACAGTGATGACTGAAGGTGTGTTTGTACTCTAAATCAGCCATGTAGTGAACATTCAGAGTTCAGTTCACAATTGTTTTATTTCTTTTGTTAGCTTAGTCAGGGAGAGCAGGCAAGCATGTCAGCAGAGTATGGCAAGCTAACAAGGAGCAAGTTGGCTGAGATGTGCCAGGCTACAGGACTGGTGCATGGAAACCTGACTAAGGCAGACATGATTGCAGCTTTGGTAACAGCTGTATCAGAAAATAGCAACCTGGATGATGATCAGAATGGCCGTGGAGATTAAAACACTCTGAGAATGGACAAGCTCAACCTTTCTACAGAGGACTTAAAAATCCATCTGGAGCTCAAGAGACTGGAATTGGAGGCCAGGCATTTGGAAATGGAAGCTGAGGAGAAGGAAAGGCAGAGGCAACATGGAAAGGAGATGCTGACTCTTCGCCAGAGTCATGGAGGTAATGTGGAAGGGAGTAACCAAACCCCAGAAGCAACAAAGGTCAGTAAATTTCTTCCACAGTTTACAGGGAGGAATAATTTTGATAGTTTCATTCATATGTTTGAGAGGGTATGTAAACAGTATGATGTTGACCAAAGGCTCTGGGTATGGTTCTTGACCCCCTTACTCAATGGTAAAGCTACAAATGGTCTTTCCAAATTATCTGATGTTGACTTTTTAAACTATAATGCTGTAAAGATTTTTTTGCTAGAACTTTTTAAGATAACACCTGAAACTTATAGGAAAAAGTTTTGTGAGCATAGACTCAAGGCAGATGAAAGTGTGTGCGAATATGTTGCTGAACTAAGCACCTATTTTCATAGGTGGGTAAGTGGATGTCAGGTCACCCCTTTTGAAGGGCTGGCAGACCTTTTGGTGAGGGAACAAGCCCTTAACACTTTGCCTGAGGGCATTAGGATCTGGTTAGCTGATAGACAATGCCTTAGTGTATAGGAGTTGGAGAGACCTATACCTAAGCAGGCAGGGCACCCCTGCACAGGGATGGGACACCAAGTGCTGCTCATGGGTCTAAGGGAACCTATAGTGGGGGCAGGCCAGACTGCCCCAACAGAATCTGCCAGTAGCAGGGTAAGCCATTAGTCCAGGTACATGTCAAGGACCTAGGGTTAAATGTTTTAAATGCAACCAGTGGGACCATGTAGCATATAGATGTCCAGAGAGGCAAGGTGAGGAACAAAAGGCAGGAGAGCCAGTAAGTGGGATTGACAAAATGCCACCAGTCAGTTGTCCCGAGACAACAAGGGTACCAAACTACTATCCTGCAGATGTCCTGACAGGGAAGGATTTTGATAATGCAATGCCATGTGTTTATGCAGTTACATACAGTCAGTCTTGGAGACAAGCATGTGGGTCTGGTAGCCTGGGGGGGACCCAGAAAGACTGTACACTTGCAGCCAGGGCTAGTGAGATGGTTACTTTTAGGGAGGGAGCTACTCTGTAGCAGTGAGAATGAAGGTGATCCACAGCTGCTTGTGGGTACTGATGTTCCCTTGGATAGAGTGACTGCAAGGGCAGAAGTGAGTAGTAGTACCCAGGCTGACAGTGAGGCACTGCTGTCAGAGGATACCAGATGTACTGTGGAAGGGGAGCTGGGAAGGTTTACAAAGAGAGCTGAGACAGGCTTAGGTCTCAGACCCTACATTACAAGGCCTGAGGCACGTAGCTAGCGAGGCACCTGATTTTCAAGGGAAGGGAGATTCTGTATACAGGGACAAAGGGTTATTGTATAGAGAGTGGATCCCTGAGCAAGGGCTAGAAGGTGAGAATACAGCAGTTGGTAGTGCCTAGAGCCTACCATCTGGCACTTCTAGCCATAGACCATGATATTCCCTTTGCAGGTCATATGGGCATAAAATGTATAGAGATGTATTATGCAGAACTTTTATTGGCCTGGGATTTCCAGAGATTAACAGGGCACTGCAGGACCTGTGAACTGTGCCAAAAGGTAGGCAAGGCAAGAGACAAGGTGAAAGCTCCATTGATGCCTTTGCCTGTGATTGAGGAGCCATTTTTGAGGGTAGCTATGGATATTGGTGAGGCCTCTGAGTACCCCAAGTTCCACAGGGAAAAAGTATACCCTAGTGCTAGCAGATTATGCCACCAGATACCCTGAGGCAGTGGCTTTGTCCTCTATTAAGCAGAAAAGGTGGCAAATGCTTTGTTAAAGATTTTTAGCAGGGTAAGTTTCCCAAATGAAATACTGACTGGCAGAGGTGCCAATTTCATGTCAGACCTGCTGGCTTGTCTGTGGAAGTACTGTGGGGTGAAGAACCTAAACACCACCCCCCTACCATAACCAGACTAATGATCTTGTTGAGAGGTTAAACCCTGCACTCAACTCCATGGTACGGGCATTTGCAGACCAGTTTATGTGGGAGTGGGACAAATATTTGCCCCATCTGTTTGCTTACAGAGAGGTTCCCCAGGAATTCACAGGTTTTTCACCCTTTGAGTTTTATGGGCATAGGGTGAGGGGGCTTTTAGATTTAATTCGAGATGAGTGGGAGGGTGAGTGTGAATCTCACCAGGTGTCTGTTGTGGCATATGTCCTAAACCTCAGGACAAGGCTCAGAGAACTCATGGGCTTGGCCCAGGAGAAACTGGCAGATGCTCAACAGCAGAAAAAGGTCTGGTATGACAGGAATGCTCAAGCTAGAGTAGGGCAGCAGGTAATGGTTCTCATTCCTGTCAGACACAACAAGCTGCAGGCAAGCCTGGGAGGGACCCTAACAAAGTGGTAAGGAAGGTCAGTGATGTTAACTACATGGTGGAGCTACTTGGGCAGGGACACAAAGCACTGGTTGGGCAGAGAGGGTGCTGGAGATTTCGGCTTGACCACTTGGCGGAGATCTGAACTCTATAGCTGTTCCAGTGGGGAGTCTTATTGGGGAATCTGGAGAGAAAGGGAGAAACCAGCCCCAGACTGATCTGTGTGCTCTTAAGGGAAACAGTACTTTACAGTACTTTACTGTGTGGTATTATTGCTATCCTCCCAATGTGCACTTCCCTTACTGGTGTTAGTGGTGAGGATTGAGGATCCTTGATTACTGGGGCCAGTGCATGGGTGTCACAGCAACCTCAGACTTTGACAACCAATTTTGTTGACAACTGAATCTTCCATCAATGTTTAGCTTTTGGTTTACAGTTTGCAATGCCTCACTGAAGATCCCGTCAGTGACAGTAAACCTCCTGTGGTATATTTTATCCAATTGCAGATATCAGCATCAGCCGCAGAAGATGCATTGCATGGGAGTATCAGTGGTCGTCATCATCTAAGATACACTCATCATAGAAATAAAGTATGTTGGTTAGAAAATTCAAACATTTGATTTACTTTAGACCCCCAAAACATCTGTAAATAAACTGAGGCTTGGGATGAAACAATGGCAGTGAAAAGCAGTCCCTATTCCCTTTAGCTCCAGCTCAGACAGCCAGCAACCAGCATCTTTTTCCAGACCTCCCACAAGGTCATAAATAATTTCTTGTAGATTTCAGAGATGATGGAGTCCTATGACAATGCCATGTTCAGACTGGCCTCAGATGAAGACATCAAGAGAAAGACTCGCCAAGAGTGTTAATATCCTGTATGTCTGTAGATACCGGATTTTTCTCCTCTGCACCAGCAGTTTCTAGCTTCTTATAAATCACACGACTCAAATATTAGAAAAAATCCTTTAGTGACTGGTACTATTTAAAAAATGTAGTCTGTATCACAAGATCCTTGAACTC
Source organism: Protopterus annectens (assembly GCF_019279795.1). NCBI lineage: Eukaryota > Metazoa > Chordata > Ceratodontiformes > Protopteridae > Protopterus > Protopterus annectens. Next base: position 651,600,051 of record NC_056749.1, on the reverse strand, counting down.
ACAACTAATGTCTGACCTAAATGTGCTACTCAGCAACAACAGATTGACAAAGCTCACACAGTTTTCTTCACAGTAGTCTAGCCCTTGCTGTTTAAATGTATTTTCCAGACAAACAATATACTCTGTAAACATGTCTTATTTAAATTCCACATTCTGCCATTAATATTTGCATTACTTTTCCAGCGAGTCTAACCTGTACTCATCTCAGTCCAGAGCTGTATTTTCATAATTCACTGTTTCAATTCTTTTTGCTTTGACATTGCTTACAGTTGTTTTTTCCCCATTTATGTTAAACATGCAACTTATTTCAAACACACATTTTTGCATTTACACATCTTGGAAAATGTTATTTTATAGCAGGAATCTGTTATAACCATATCTATTGCAAGCTTTAATTAAAATATGCGCACTTTGTCCTTCAATTTTTAATCCTTGCATGGCTCTCTTTTGTCAAATCGATTACCTTTTTAATGCATTCTGCCTTTGTTTCACATTTCTACTTATCTGACTTAAGTTTAGTTTACACATTCCTCTGGGATTCAATAAACTCTGTATAGGCTTCACACGAAGCCTACACAGACTTTACATGTGATGCACGGTGAGCAGCAGCGCTCAATGCATATTCATGCCACACACTGTGTTTAAATGTAAATAAGCGAGGTTTCATGGCTGGTAACAGTGTTGCCTGCCAGGAAACCATGTAAGTGAATATGGATAGCAATGCTGTTTAATTCAGAGCACTGCAGGTCCACACTTTTGTGCAGAATGCCACAATGATCAGCAGGGTTTAAGACATAGCTCTCAATCTCCTAGTACAAGACATCTGGACAAAGGCCAACATAATGGGGGGGGGGGCAATGATCCAGAAATAGGGGACATATTTGACACATTTGCTCTTTAGAAATGTGCTAGAATAACCAGGGGTTTGTGGTAAGATACATTTTCTGAAGGATTTGAAGTCTGAAACCCAAATGTATGTAATGGAGTCATATCAGTCCTGAAATCATCCCATTTATATGGCAGAAAACCATAAATTTGATAAGGAACACACCCAAAGATACAAAGTAAATAATCTGGACATTCTGTGAAAATCTGGAGTGTTGAGAAGTATGATTGTTAAGTATATGGTCCAAACTCCATACAGGACAGTGTATCAACTGTGCATATTAATTTGAAATCCAATTCCTGGCATTCTGTACTGTTAAGTAAATGATCTCTGTTTTACATGGCAGTCCATATGCCCTTAAATGGGTCTATATTAGAATCGCGAAAGCTGACTTTCGTGAATACAAGTTCGACACTTAAATGCCGATGTACTAAAAGAGCGAAGTACAAAAATAGCAAAAATGAGAATGTCAAATGTATTTCCGGAAGCAACAGTGCCATACAGGTAAGGTAAACCTAACTGAACAAACTTAATGTAAAACACTTTTCCAAACATATTTGCAGGGGGGCAAGCACCCCTAAGCCCCCCACACCCCCCCTACTTAAATATACCAACTCCGAGACCGCACTACAGTGGGGAAAAGGATTTATTTCCTCATCCCCATGATCACCCTGCTGGCCAAGGAAATACATTCGGCATTCTGCATTTCACTATTTTTTGTACTTCACTCTTTTAGTACATCGACATTTATGTGTTGATGAACTTGTGTTTGCAAAAGTCAGCTTTCACGATTCTAATAATACCCCTCCCCCCTAAACACTCAGGGGAAGTGTGCGTATTGAATAGGGACACACAGATGAATTGTAAGAATGAACACAGGGAAAGAGCACAGATGAAACAACCTAATGTATAGCAGATGAGGACATGTCAATGGAAGACTGTTGTAGCTGCAGCACCAATCACATATCAATATGATATAGCAGGGACTGCACAATGAAAATGTGCATTATGTGACTAACACACCAGGGGCCATAAAAATGGGGAGAATGTCAGCATAAGATAAGCATCCTTACATGAAGAGAAGGCATCTCAGGGATGTTGTAAACAATTGGCGTAGGGTGCATTTTGTGAAGCTGTACAAACTGATTTGCCTGAATATGAGTGTAATCTCAGAAGATGTCTCCAGCAAGCAGGACACGGGTAAAGGCTCATGGACAACATTAGAAGAAGCACACACAATCATTGACAATATCACTAATGCCACCAGTAATCCCATGTCTTTCACATAACAGAGTGATCAGACAGGGTTCTGCACAAACACGTTTGTACAACTATTGCGACATGTTTGAACTCTATGATGGTAATCACGCACACTGTCCTCACATTAACATCTGCTGGAGTTGTTAGGAGGGACACTGCTATACCTCTGTATGTGACATTATGATCAATACAGGCTAATTGACTGGTGTGCACGATATATTTTATAATATGCATAATCCACACTGTCACAAATGTTACCCATGCAAAATAATGTTGTCAAACAGCTATGTAAATATTGTGTTCATCACCAGAACAGGTATCACACATGCATCTGGTGTAACACCTTTATGGAGTTTCCACACCATCAGACAGCAGTAATTATGCCCCAAAAATAATACCTAGGTATGGCCAATAAGGTGTTTGACAGCTCACTTTGACAAAGGTGGTACATTTTCAGTTGCATATCACTGGAAGATGGGTAGTGAGCTACATGAAGGGTGCATTGTACTCAGTTATTGGTGTGATAAAGGTTGTGAACTATGGAGGTATTATGGCCTCTGATGTGGATGTCCCTCACATACTCAGTAGTTGTGTCACATACAAAGGCGTAGTCATCACTGTGGCCATGTGCTGGTGTACATTCCACATACCGTTTCAGGACATAGGTCATATACCTACTGGTCTGATTATAAGGTGTGATGTCTACATTATACTTGGGCTGTGTGTTTGTTTTCCTCATGTAACAAATCCCCCATTTTTTTGCGTCATTGCAGTTGTGGTCATGGCTGTGGTAGCAATCTTTGGTGTGTGCTGATACTGTCTGTATTATGCTAGTATCACAGTTGGAGTGAACGACTGCATGCAATCTGTAGTCCTTCAGACAGCTGTTTGGACACAGGATTTGTATGTCATTTGTGATGTCTGTGACTTAAATAATGGACAGGAAAGGGCCTAGCAGACAGCTCTGATGTAGGGACCTGATCACTGGACCAGCAATATAATTCATTTCACGTTTCTATATATTTCCATACCACGGTGGTCTCCCTACTTGGTGATATAGGTGCTTATGGCCACATCCAACAGTGTTGAGTGAATACCTCAGTATGGATTTGTGTCAAATGCCTGGGGCTTGTCTAGTTCTAATGGATGATACTACTGTCATCATGCATGCCCTCTATGACCTCTTTGAGGACATCTAACAGATGTAACAAACATGATGCAGTAGTAAGTCAATCAGCTCTGTTGTACACATATGGGATATTACTAGCATCCATTTAGTAAAAGGTCCATGATGACTTGTTGGTCTCCTCACAGATGAGTCAGGATGTGTCTATGCATGCATGCATCGGGTGCTGTCTCCCCCCCCCCCAACTGACATTGATGCATGTTGATGTATACCCATCTACAGGAACTCAGTTTGTGTGGTGTGAGTGTTGAAGTGCTTATTCAGCCATGTCAGGAAGGTATATGTGGTGAGTCACACAATAGGCAATCTATGTTGTTGTCACAACCCATTGATTCTGTACGGTAGACCTGGATGAAGGTAAGATGGTGTGTACTGCCTATCCTGATCTGGCCTAGGGTTTTTATACAATCCCCCATGCAGGTATCATTGAGAAACTTGCCCAACTGGAAATTAACCCTTACATCACTAAATGGGTAACCAATTGGTTCACTGACAGAGCACATACTGTAAAAGTTGGTAAACTGACATGTACCAGTAGGACTGTCACCACTGGTGTACCCCAGGGATCTGTGCTTGGCCCTTTACTGTTTGGACTATTTCTCAAAAGTTCAGGCTAAACTACATGCGCTTTGGTTTACTGCTTTTGCTGATTGTTGCATAGTGGGTGCAATCGGTGAGTCCGCCTATGATGATAATATACTACAGGAGGGGATAACACAAACAAATGATTGCTGACAAAGCCACATGGTCTAAATGTAAAAATATGTCTATTTTGCCCTTGCAAAGTGGAATTCCCTGTTAATTACAGCACTGACCAAGAGTCCTAATATGCTGAAACTCAGTGATGCAAGCACACTGAACCCACACGGATCGCAATCTGAACTTTGACCACCAAGTGTCCACACTGTTATTGAAAGCCTATGTTGGGCACATCATAAGTCCTGCCATCATATTCAGATCGGGGGATTATATTACAGCACTGTACTCGAAACTCATCAGAACACTAATACAGTAAAATACTCACTTATGCATGTACCTCACCAGATGCAGCAGCTGGAGAGACCACAGGTGTTTCTCAACAAAAAAACACAGGGCCGACAAATCATGCCATGGCATATGTGGATAGACTGAAAGCCTTGTCACCGTAATCTGGATCATATACGATTAGGTGACTTCTGCCTGGCTTTCAGGCCAGTCTGATCCTGCCCTGGTGGGAATAGTACACATTCACAAATCAGATATAGGTGATGACATCTGCAGTGTCTGGTGAGGAGAATATGGTAATAAGTGTCCCACAAGCTGGTGTAAAAGGTTATCTGCAATGTCAAGCAACAGCACACACACAACTGACTGCAGTGAGAATAGAACTCCTACCTATCAAAGTACACAAACTACAGAAGTCTGTATTTAAGGCAAGCACCACAGCTCAAGTCTAACTTTAACAAGACTGCAGGTCAACTTATAGTGGATGACATAAGCAGGTCATAGTGGAGAGATGATGTTGGGAGTCCTACATGAAATGGATGAGTAGACACATGCAAGTATCAAAATACTGTCAATCCATTGGATTGGAGTGGTAACTGTAGGATACGCACTTCTGCTCTTTAAGCTAGACACCATACCTCTCAACCTCAGAGTAAGAAATCTGGACAAAGCCATAAATAAAGTGGGACAAAGGCCCAAAAATAGGGACAATTTTTAAATATACTGGTCTTACAAACTTAGAAAGTTGATAGAATAACAGGTTTTGCATTAGCATGAATTTTCCGAAGGATATGAAATCAAACTCAATTGTCTATTATTTTCTAACTTCAATCTTTAATGACTTGCCAACAGCTTGCCAGAAAACCACAATTTTATGAAAAAAGTACCAAAAATATGAGGCAAAAATCTGGACATTCTGAGAAAATCTGTACAGTTGAGAGGTATGCTAGACAGAGAGACACATAGGGGAAGTTGACCAAAGTGAGAACAGAACCCTACCAAAGTACACAGACTATAGAACTCAGTACATTACACAAGTCTGACTTTTACAAGACTGCAAGTCAACTTATTGTGGATGACATAAAGATGGCATGCTGGACAGAAGATATTGGGAGGCCTGCATAGGTTCATTGCTTCATAGGAGGTTACTAGCCTAATGGCAAACAGCATTTACAAGCCTAGCCATGAAAAAATCCAAGTACCCTTAATGAGCATACTTGGATGGTCATTATTCACAGAGCAAATTTGTGATTAGCACTGACTGGCCCTGTCCATGTGTGACATTGTAAATTCACCCCAGGGTGACTATCCAGTGTTCCTGAGTTTTGCAACACTGTTTTTGAGCTTAGAGGGGTACTGTGTATATCATAATAAGCAGGGGTACTTCATTGCCAAAGGGGACAATGAGGGATTATTGCTTTAAGTTTTAGTCTGTGAATTTGGCACCAACATTTGTCTGTGTTGACCTAGATGATGGACTATCACTGCATCCAGCTGAAAGTTATATGCAAACTTGGCAAGCCACAGGTCATCTACCTTTGCCTGTACTTCAGAGAAACAGTTTCCAAACAGTTGAGGGCTCAGCACAGATCCTTGTGGTATTGCAGTGGTAAGGGGTCTAGTGGTGGAGGCTCAGTCCCTATTTTTGAAAGTGTGCATTCGGTCAGTGAGCCAGTTGGGTATCCATCCAGTAATGAATGGGTTAATCCCCAAATGGGAGAGTTTCTCTATGATACCTGAATGGGGGATAGTGTCAAAGGCCTTGGATATATCAACATAGCACTATGTCCTGCTATCCCTAATCCAGGTCTTTCGGGTCATTATCAAAGAAGTCTACTAGGTTTAATAATGAATATCTACCCTTGACAAAAGCAAAATGGTCAGGTCAAGTGTGTTGAAGGTCACTTGTGTCCCTGTGGATAATGTCCATGCTGATCCCTTGCCTATCCTTGCAGATAAGGCTTTTTAGACTTATGGATCAATTTTTCTAGTTCTGCATGCCAACAGATTGACGTGCTTTGCATATCACATAAAATTTAATATTAATTTCTGCATGGTAGGTGATACATGTGTGAAAAAAAGAACTGAGACACCAGAGTTGCAGTACTTTGGGTGAGGCAACACATGCCAGTAGTATAAATATGTGACATAGTTAGACAGGGCCTTCAGTTTGTTATGTTTCCACATGTAATTTCATGTCATAGGCAGGAAATGGACAGTAAACAGGAATACATATTTACTTTTCTGCAGCTGGTTTTTGCAAGACAGTTGGCATAGTGTTTGTGCATGCGAGATATACTTTTCTTTCCCTGTTTGCACATAGATAACCAGTGTGCAACTACAAGCCACATGTCTGACACTTCATTAAATACATCTACTGCTTAACTGACTCTGTGGCAGCAGGTGTAAATGCACTGACACTACTTTTTAAGCCCAGATGATACTGGGTTCAAATTCAGGTGTATGTAAAACTTTTAAATAATCAGTGATAATCTAATGACATTAATTCTTTACAGTACATGTGTTACTGTGTGTTGGCATAGTACAGCAGGGTTAAGCAAGATTGCCTGGAGATTACAGCAGCATTGTACCACTGCTGAACTTTGCTTGACATTGCTGTGCGATGCTGACCTCCATGCAAACAGAAACCAAAAAGTGTAGGAATCCATTGCTTTTTCTGCTACTTGTGTGTGTTGTGTAGGATTCTATTTTTGACCAGCGTATAGGTGTTTAAATGGGTTAAATAGGAAAATTGTAAAATGGGGAGCAAGCAGGAGGAAGAACAAAGGGAAAGCAATACAGGAATGTTCAGGAGAGAGGAAGGAAAGAATCACAGCTTTCCATTTCAACAATAAAAACTGATTATATGTGTAGAGTATTAGCTGAATTTGGACTGTCGCCTCCAGAGAGAGGGGGTGACAACATAATCATACTGTACAGCCAACTGCACTGAATCAAATGTATCATGAAGACATGTGTGAAATGGAGAGAGAGAGAGATGTATAGGATGATTATTTTTTGTGGGACAAGTGACTTTTTTTAATTCAGTAATAGAGGAATGCTGGGTAAGAGACATAGGTATTTCTGCGTCAGGAAAGTTGGGTAGGTGAGGAAACAAATGCAAACAAACAAGACAAGAGACACAGCCAGTGATGGGCACAAGATTGGGGGACACCATGGTTGGGGTGAAGGAGGAGACCATGCAGACCTATGGACATCAAGCTTGGAGACAGTTAGAATAGAGTCTTCACCCACTGGACTGTCATCACTGTCCACCTACTCCATTGTTGGCTGGAGTACTTTATGTCCTCTCCTCCTACAGACCATGAAGGAGAGCAGCCTCTCCATCAGGTGTAAGTGTATGACCCGACCCTACGCACCATACCTGACATCTTCTTGCAGGTGATGAAATCACCACCTCTGCTCCCAGAGGCTACCACTGCACCAGCTTAAGAGACGGTACTACCCGAGGGCACAGGTAATGCAAGGGCAGCAGCGGCAGTGCTGCCAGGTTGACTTGCAGACCTGCTGGGCATTGGAGATGGAGCTGGCTGATCCACTGGGGCTGGCCTACCTCATTGTGCTGCATAACATCTAGGGAGGTGTTACACATGGATGACATGGACACATTTTTGACAACATATAATAGAAAATAAAAAAGGCAGATAAGGGTTGGGGTGAGAGAAAAAAAAAAAGAGATAAAATTAGTACCATCATATGTGATGCAAAATGCATTAACACAATTATACAACTCTTATCTGAAGTATTAAATTTAAGTATCAATCCTAACAGATACACACTATACTACTGAAAGTAATCTTTTACATGTGCGTATATTGCACATATGCGTGTTTTAGTTATACAAATTACAGTTTACAACAGGGCATTTGTGTTCCTGATAGAGTTTTTAATTTAATAAACAAAATTAAGCACCACAAACCAAGTTGTAAGCACAAACAATTTATTGTATCCACACTAACGCTTTAAAAAAAATACCACGTTTTCGTCTTCAACTTCATCACTAAATGAAAAGCCACCACAACATTTCTATATTCATACCCTCTCTTGTTAAAAATCAATTAAGGAACACCAATCAGCTTCAAAGAACAACAAAATTGATTAAAATCAATTAAATGCACAATAAACCATATAATCATAAATATTCAAAATGTTTAAAACCTTCTCCACTTAAATAGATATATAATATAAGATAAATATATTTAATACATTCGTCCAACTTCTAAATCTTTCAAAATCCAATCATATGATTAATAATGACATATTTAAAATAGTAAAAATATTTAGAATCTATTTTAGCACATTAAACAGTATGTCTCCATCTAATGGTGAAACTGAACACAACATGTAAAATGCTTTATAAATTACACCCAGTGTATATGAATAATCAGTCTGTAAACACATGAAAATAAAGAAAGTAACATTTTTTGTCTCAATGTTAAACTAGTTCTTTTTCTACTTCAACTCATAAAAAAATATTACTTGTTAAAGTTTAGCAGATCTCATTTTGAGCACTGGTGCTAAAGATACCATTTCATTGAGACCTGGGGATTTACTGGAGTCTAACACTAGTTGCCAGTGTAACTCCCTGTACTCAACCAGTGTTTCCCACATACCACCCCTAAGACTCATTGTAACCACCTCCAAAATAAAAAATTGAAAACCAAATGTCTTACAGGTGGTAGTGTGTTTATACAAAGCATTCCTCTCGAAAGGCATGGCCGAAGGCAGGCAGAGAGGAGAAAGCCTAGAACTGTGGTAGTGAGGGCCGGAACTAAGAATGTTGGCAGTATGACTGGGATAGGGAGAGGCTAGCTGATATGATGGACAGAAGGAAGGTTGGTATATTGTGTGTGCAAGAGACCAGATGAAAGGGGAGTAAGGCTAGGTGCATCGGAGGTGGGTTCAAATCGTTTTATCATGGTGTGGATGGGAGGAGAAATGACGGAGTTATCCTGAAGGAACAGTATGCTAAGAGTGTTTTGGAGGTGAAAAGAGTGTCTGATAGAGTGATGTTTATGAAGCTGGAAATTGATGGTGTAATGATGAATGTTGTTAGTGCATATGCTCCACAAGTTGGGTGTGCGATGGACGAGAAAGAAAAATTTTGGAGCGAGTTGGATGAAGTGGTGATGACTGTACCCAAGGGTGAAAGAGTGATGATTGGAGCAGATTTCAATGGGCATGTTGGTGAAAGGAACAGAGGGGATGAGTAAGTGATGGATAGATATGGTGTTGAACAAAGGAATGCAGAAGGTCAGATGGTAGTGGATTTTGTGAAAAGGATGGACATGGCTGTGGTGAATATGTATTTTAACAAGAGGGAGGAGCATAGGGTGACATACAAGAGTGGAGGAAGATGCATACAGGTGGATTATATCTTATGTAAGAGGGCCAGTTTGAAGGAGATTGCAGACTGTAAAGTGGTGACCGGGGAAAGTGTAGTTAAGGCAGCATAGGATGGCTGTTTGTAGGATGACATTGGTGATCAAGAGGAGGAGTGTGAGGGCAGCACCAAGGATCAAATTCTGGAAATCGAAAAAGGGTAATTGTGAGGTGGAGTTCAGGGATGAGTTAAGACAGGCACTGTGGCAGTGAAGAGTTACCAAATAGCTGGGTAACTACAGCAGAGCTAGTAAGGGGACTGCTAGAAAGGTGCTTGGTATGACATCTGGACAGAGGAAGGACGACAAGGAGACATGGTTGTGGAATGAATAAGTAAAGGAGAGTATACAGAGAAATAGGTTGGCAAAGAAGAAGTGGGATTTTCAGAGAGATGAAGAAAGTAGACAGGAGTATAAGGAGATGAGGTGCATGGCAAAGAGAGAGATGGCGAAGGCTAAGGCATATGAACAGTTGTATGAAAGGTTGGACACTAAGGAGGGAGAAAAGGACCTGTACTGATTGGCTAGACAGAGGGACCGAGCTAGTAAAGATGTGCAGCAGGTAAAGGTGATAAAGGATAATGAGGGAAACATACTCAAGCAAGGAGTGTGTGTGTTGAGCAGATGGAAAGAGTACTTTGACGGGCTGGTGAATGAAGAGAATGGGAGGGAGAGAAGGTTGGATGATGTAGGGATAGTGAATCATTAAGTACAATGGATTAGCAAGGAGGAAGTAAGGATAGCTATGAAGAGGATGAAGAATGGAAAGGCTGTTGGTCGAGATGTGGAAGCATGGAGGTCTTTAGGTGAAATGGCAGTGGAGTTTTTAACCAGATTGTTTAATGAAATCTTGGAAAGTGAGGGGATGCCTGAGGAATGGAGAAAAAGTGTTTTGGTACCAATTTTTAAGAATAAGAGTGATGTGCAGAGCTGTAGTAACTACAGAGGGATTAAATTGATCAGTCACAGCATGAAGTTATGGGAAAGAGTAGTGGAAGCTAGGTTAAGAAGGGACATGATGATTAGTGATCAGCAGTATGGTTTCATGCCAGGAAAGAGCAATACAGATGTGATGTTTGCTCTGAGAGTGTTGATGGAGAAGTACTGAGAAGGTCAGAAGGAATTGCATTGTGTTTTTGTAGACTTACAGAAAGCATATGACAGGGTGCCTAGAGAGGAGTTGTGGTATTGTATGAGGAAGTTGGGAGTGTCAGAGGAGTATGCAAGAGTGGTACAGGATATGTACAAGGGTAGTGTGACAGTGGTGAGGTCTGCAGTGGGAGTGATGGATGTGTTTAAGGTGGAGGTAGGGTTACATCAAGGATCAGCTCTGAGCCCTTTCTTATTTGCAATGGTGATGGATAGATTGACAGATCAGATGGGAGTCCCCGTGGACTATGATGTTTGCAGATGACATTGTGATCTGTAGTAAGAGTAGGGAACAGGTGGAGGAGACCCTGGAGAGATGGAGATATGGTCTAGACAGAAGAGGAATGAAGGTCAGCAGGACTAAGACAGAATATAGGTGTGTGAATGAGAGGGAGGATGGAGGAATGGTGAGGATGCAAGAAGTAGAGGTGGTGAAGGTGGATGAGTTAAATACTAGGGATCAATAGTTCAATGTAACCATGAGTGTGGAAGAGAGGTAAAGAAGAGAGTACAGGCAGGATAGAGTGGGTGGAGAACAGTGTCAGGAGTGATTTGTGACAGACGAGTACCAGTAAGAGTGAAAGGGAAGGTCTACAAGAGGGTAGTGAGACCAGCTATGTTATATGTGTTGGAGACAGTGGCACTGACAAAAAGGCAGAAGTTTGAGCTGGATGTGGCAGAGTTAAAGATGTTAAGATTTGCACTGGGTGTGACGAGGGTGGACAGGATTAGGAATAAGTATATTAGAGGGTCAGCCCAGGTTGGAAGGTTTGGAGACAAAGCCAGAGAGGCAAGATTACATTGGTTTGGACGTGCTGAGGAGGGATGCTGAGTATATTGGGAAAAAGATGCTAAGGATGAAGCTACCAGGTAACAGGAAAAGAGGAAGTCCTAAGATAAGGTTTATGGATGTGGTGAGAGAGGACATGCAGGTGGTTGGTGTGACAGAGCAAGATGCAGAGGACAGGAAGAAATGGAAACAGATGATCCGCTGTGGCGACCCCTAACGGGAACAGCTGAAAGAAGATGATGGTAGAGTTTTTAATTTAATGTAAATATTACTGAAGAAATAGAATTGTATAGTTGGGAATTGTGCTACTGGAACCCACAACCTCTAAGTACAGTCTAATATTGGACTCTTACAATTGTTTTGTGCTACAGACTAATGCATGCATATTTGCTTTTACAGTTGGGATATGCATATTCAATTTGATACAACTCTATAAAATACCAAAAAAGATGTATTTAACTTTCAAAGCTACAATAACACTTCTCTTCTGATGCATACATACCAAATGTTTCCATCAGTCTCTCCCTATCAAGCAACATGAGCCTTCTGATTGAATTCACATTCATTGAGAGCTGGGGAAAAAAAGAAAAGTTGATTCAACGACCACAACCACGTCAAACAAAACCAAGTTTATTGCACTAAACAAGCATATTAAAGAGAATAATTCCAGTCTTTATTTTAAATTTAGTATGACAGACTGCCTCCTTAGGAATTAGAGGTGGGGATATGAATAATGCTCTGGAATTAAGAGAATATGAGTGGATAGTTAAGATTAACGGCGGATTTTGAACCAGGTATAAATAGTGCAGTTAGTTTAAAGCCTATTTTAGTAAAAAAAAACAAAGAAAACCTGTGATTATTTATCACTATGTGTGGATTTTTTTATTTTTTTTAATAAGAATTTTTTTTATGTAGATTTGTGAGAATTTATTTTGTATATTGTTGTATGTATATGTATTTGTATGTGTGTATTCATGTTTATATATGTGTATATGTATGTGTGCGTGTGTGTGTGTGTGTGTGTATATACATATACATATATATATATATATATATATATGTGTGTGTGTGTGTGTGTGTGTGTACATGAGACATGAAAATGTAAAAAATTGTCATTTTTTAAGAGAAGGGATGGGAGGATTTTATTTGATAAGCTGGCTGTTGTCTCGTGATTAATGATGCTCCTATTTAAAATTGTGAGTTTAATTACTTTTTATATCACTGATGAAGGGTGTAGACCTGAAAGCTCTGTTTGTGCAATAAACTTAGTTTTTGACGTGGTTGTGGTCGTTGAATCAACTTTTGGAGTGTACCTGGAATTACAGTATTATCCTTTTTGGAGGAAGGAAAAGAAAAGAACAGAAAAGCATTATGCAAATCAATCTTGCCAATATTTAGCTTTCTAAGTCTTACAAGTACTCTCTTTATTGTCATACTTACACAGCTGTGGGATGTCTGAAGTCTGAAACTCATGCAAAAACGATTGAGAGTATCCTTTTTTCAACTGCATAAGTCATTAAAATGATGCCTATATTGCGCTCCAGTGTGTGGGATACCAGTGGCATTGGATACTGCCTGGGCTAAACTATTCTATGCCTCAGACTTGGAGTCAGAATAGTCCCCCTGCAGAAGCCATTGACTGTGGTGCTTTACCAGTAGTCCAGTAAATGACCTGGATGCCCTAAACTTGGCACCTTCCTCTCCAATGTCAGCCACGTCTATCAGTTGAACTAGAGCAATGGAAACTGATGCTTACCTGCCATTTCAAGTTATCGCATTTACTGGTAATGCACAAACCCAGGCAATGATGCCAACCACGTTTGCACGATGTTAAGCAAAGAGCAGGAATGCCAAGCAGGGAGGAATTAAATAACTGAAACTGGAAGGTTAATCTGACATTTGGCCTTAGTTTGAGGGGTGTCTACTGATGTAGCCTGGAGATGTATATTGGAAATTGGACGGTAACTGTTAGGTGAGTTAAGCTTGCAGATATGCACTGGGGGCATAAATGTAATGATCTGACATTTTTTTGTCTTTATACAATGAAAATTTATTTTTACATTGTGGGATCAAACCCAGGCATAAGGGACAAAACATTTTCTTCCACAGTGTTGATTTTCCATCCTTGCCACAGAAGTGCTGCTCAGACAGTCAGGAATCATACATAAATACAGGTGATAGTGAGTTTTTACACATGTATGCATGTGACCTGCAAGGTTATTGGATGTAGTCCCAGTTGTGCATGTGTCTTAGGTAACTGTGATGGCCATGCAAGTACAGATAGCAGAACTATACTTACAGAAATATAGTAGACTGTATACCCTCAGTCATACATCTGAAAACACAAAGGTATTCTATCCCTCCTACATACAATTCATATCCACTCCACTATTTAAAGTGTTACAAGTGAGAGTGAATACAACGGGCTGAGGAACAATAAAATGTATTGAATATCCGGTATTAGAAACCAGGACCATGTGTATGGTAGTCCCACACTTGCAAATGTTGCCACAAGAATGTTGAAATAACACTTGTCTATCTTGTAGTTCATTGCTATAGACTACACTGTCACAAAAAAAAAAAAAAAAAGTTGCACACCCTGTACTAAAACCCAGGACCATCTGTACTTCAGCCCTACACTTACACCTGCTGCTACAGGACTAATTAAATTACATTCTCTAATTTCCTAATCATTCTTAAGGTCTCTGTGTTAACCACTTAACAGGTTTGCATAGTGCCCAACAGAAGTAATTGGATGTATCCAGTTTCAATTATTGGCCAAGTCCTGCTCATAGGTGTTTACTAGGCTAACCGCCACTAGGGTCTTTTTAAGCCTTGCCATGCATCCCAAATCTGACAAGTTCTGACACCCCTGATAACTGTAAGCATGGGTGTGGGAGATGAACCATTTACAAGTTCCCCGTGTCTGTTAGAGACATTGGTGCCAAACCAGGGATAAACCTCCGTTTTCCCACCCAGTTGTCCAAGATGCACTTAAACTGGGTTAGGGAGGAACTCTGCTTCACATGGATGGGGAGTCTGTTCCATAGGTGAGGTAGTCTCTGGGATATATACCTCTCTCTTCAGCAGGTCCCATTTATATCACAGGCAAGGTTTAAAGTCTTTAGAACGAGTAGTTCATGTGCTGTTTGTTTTGTGGATATGTAGGTGGTCCATTAGAGTGGGGTCTGACAATGCCCTGTATGCCAGGAATAGATCTCCCCTCAAAAGCCTGTAGGAGACAGAATACAGGGATAGGGCCTTGAGGCAGTCTGCATAGGACATTTTACTTATGCCCTGTATTCTTTTAGTAAGGAACCTCTGTGGACGTTGCATCTGTTGGATATGCCTGCTTAGGTACATACCAAAGGGGGCATTGTACTCAATATGATAGGTCTGATGAATGCTGAATACAGTGGAACAATGACTTCCTTGGACTTAGATGCCATACCTTTGTTTATAATTTGCGCAACATAGAATGATTTCCTCACCCCTGTAGACACGTGATGGTCTGCATGAGTTTGATGGCTGCAGCTGCTGGCGAACCTTGCGAAACACCACTCAATGCCACTAAGTGCAATTGTATGATGAAATACAGAAACTGCAACAATGTATTGTTTTTGACCGTTGCCCTTGTACAAATGCCCTGTTTGTAGGTGTTTGGCATAATTCCTAGGTGGGCAAGTAGTCCAGTTTGCTCACTGCTGTGCTTTGCTCAAACGAGAGACGCACAGACAAATCTGACATTCATTTTCTCCATCTCCTGTGTTTGTGCTAAGCTGGGCATCATGCAAACAATGCCCCCTCCCAAAAAGAAAATGAAAAAAAAAAAGAAAAAAAGGGAAAAGTAGTTGAAATCAGGAAAAGCAATCTATGACACGCACACCACAAAATGTTATAACACATGACATATTTCTACATAGGTCTGGATTTGAACTCTCAATGAACCTTCAGAACACAATAAGGGTGCCTTATCCCTCTTTGCCACACAAACAACTTTGCAGCAAGGAACTGAAACAAATAAAAGGGGAAAGGAGTTCAAATGAAGCAAAGCAATCTATGAAATAAACACTACAATACATTTGCTAGTACACATGAAATATTTCTACAAAGGTCTGGGTTTGAAGTCCCATTCCAATAAACCTTCATAACACAGTAAGGATGTCTTATCCCTGTTTGCGACAAACAGCTTTGCATCAAGGAACTGAAATCATTCTGCATACAAACAACTGCAACATCATCTACAGTAATATGAAACCATACAACCCTTATTTGTACATTTATTATTTTTGTATGTATTGCACTGTGTTCACACAACCAGTTAGGTGTATTATTTGCAGATATGCAGCTCTGTCTTACCTTTCTGTGTTTGGTGGTCATTCTTTCATCTGACCATTAATACGAGAGAGTCTGTAAGCCATTCTGTCATTGTCCTTAAACTATATGATGACATTAAATGGCAATAATAGAATATGCAGTTGCCAACAAATGAAGGGGTGGTAGGATGTTAATGAGCAGAACCTATGAATTGGGTGCTGCTTACTTGCATTTCCAACTTAGACAAAATTACCATCTACTTTCCTGACAAAACCCACTGGATGTAGGGCAGTCTGCACTGCTGTTTTGTTTTCTTTCTTCCCACCAGTAAACATTCACAGTTGCAATCCATTTAAAACAGACAGCTTGCACTATATTTATATCTGATACACGGAGCCAAGTATTTGTAGTTACGTGATACTTGTGTATTATCCTTCTTTTGTCTTTTAGGACACCTACAACTATACCATCTAGGTGTCTCAAGCCTCAAAAACTACCCTTCACTGACCCTGAGAATCAGGTCATTGTTGAAGCTTTTAGGTGGCATGGTGCCTTCCTGCTTGAGACAGGATGTGGATATAGGTCAGGCAGAATACAAATTTGGCAGCAGATCATCAGTCTTTAATGCAGTGGGTGGCTGTAGCAGGACATATGACCAGGTGTGCCATAGGGCTACTGACATGATCTCATCTGCATAGAGGAAAGCAGCGGCAGTGGGCTGTGAACAGCTGGGTACTGGGGGCCTGCTACAGAACCGCCACTAACAGCAAATGAGGAGTTCCTCTCTAAAGTCAGGGATCCAGACAGCTACCAGGAAAGTGCAGAATAGCATGCCCTTGATATTGGTACTTCTGTTTCCAGGTAGGCTTTTGCATCTCAGCTGTTAAATACTGTTATATAGTAAAACAATTTAAATAAAATGTTCTGTTTCACAAGATTTTTTTTTTTTTGGGGGGGGGTTGAAGATTGCTACAGTTAACAGATTCTGATTACACATTGGCTTAGGTTGGATTTGTCATCCAAGTTCTTGTTGAAAGTTTAGTTAATGGACATACAAAGGTGGGGAAAGCATTACCCCCTGTGTTACTGTTAATTGTGATGATGTTTTTTCCTTACTTTTTGCTTAGCTTATTCCAGAACCATATCATCATCTGCACATGCTAAATCAAACATGTTTATGTCAGTACTGATGAGCAATTCAAAGAAATATTTTATGGTGTATGGTGTTTAGGTCAGGACTGTTGTATGTATTGCTGGACTGTCTAATAGTGGCAGTATTTTTAGTTTGCTAGCATATATTGGACTATAGTAGTGTAGGTATTAATTGTTCCCGTTTGTTGCTCATTATCACAGGTGAGCCCGACAGTGGAAGTGTGGGACTTCTACCACCTGAATTAAGAGTATCAGCAGACTCGGTTGATAATGACTGTGGCCAAAAAGAGGTACAGTCAGGGGGTGCAGAGGTTGAATCTGACACTGAGGTTGATATACAATCATCCTCTGAAATTCAGTCGGACACAGCCAGTAGGCCTACACCTACCCATTCCAGTGTGCCCATAGATATTGGACAGGTGGAGGATGAGAATCTACCAAGGAAGTGTGTCTATTGCTGCTTCACTGCCTGTTGACTCTAGCCATAGCCAAAGTGTGGGCGAGGTGCTATGCAGGATTGTTGGGGGTGCACAGAGAAGGCCTGCTGTCCATCCTCCACCTGATCCAGGTGTCTCTTCCCTTGCCACTCAACATATGTTTAGGGCCATTGTGGAGGCACATTCTCATATGTTCTCCAGAGAAATGCTAAAGGTTGTAGGTGTGGCACAGGCTGACTATCACTGGCTCCACCGTGTTGCTGATTCAACGGATTGGATGAGTGACATGCTGGAATGAGCAGTGTCTGTGAAGAAACATCTGCTGGGAGGGGGATGGCATCCTCGTGGGTGTAGTTCAGCCACATCATCTGCTGTTAGCCAACATGGCCATGCCTAATCACGATCCAATAGTGGCAGTACTTCCACTATTCCATCAGTAGGTAAGCTGTCCACACCCAGACAAGGGAGGCCATGGCGTCATGGTCCTGGGCATTCTTGGGACGGGAGCTTGTCCAGCAGACATTAGTCTTGTTCAGGTAGCAACAATGCATCTGGCCATGGATGTGCCAATGCAACTCCTGGCAGAACCAGTTCTTGTGGTTGGGGATGACAGCGATGAACGGTCACCTTTACCATGCATGGCTCACACCTGTCCAACATACCAAGACATAGAGCTAGCACAGAGCTTGGCTGTGTTCATGCAGACATACACACCAATTTCACCTGGAGGACCCCTACAGCTATACACACACACACACACACACACACACACACACACACACACACACACACACACACACACACACACACACACAGGCTGGCTACATGGTTCAGCCATGCAGCTTAAAATGCTGTCTCACTGGCTATTTGTTGCTTTATCCAAATGCCTGCCCATTTCTCTTTCTTACTCACAAACATTCACTGACCTTTTGTGTCAGCCTAGGCTTCCTGATAACTATACCATATCCCCCCATTTGCTATCTTTTGGATTCAGGGATACATAAGCTTTGTGTCCTATGCTCAGGGTGCACAGCTGACTTAATACTTAGTATATCTACATTTCTGGTGTTGAATTGGTAATTGTACCTTTGACTTATATTAGTCTTTGAAAGTTAGACAGTTGATAGCATTAAAAGTTTCCAACTTTGTGAATGATCTTTTGAGAGTTGTGAAGTCTGAAACTGCAATACATATCAGTTTCTAACTTCCCTCTTTAATGGTTTTCCAGTGCAAATGTATGGTGCTAAACTGAGGGCATGCAACGAACATCACTACTTTTGAGAGGTATGGCTGTGTGAATCTTTGATGCCTGAGGCCTGCTACTTAATAATGGACTCATACAAGTCAAATGTCTTTGCTGTCACATGTTGTCATTTCTTTACAAATCTCCCACCTTTTACTTCTTACCCTGCCAAGTAACAAAATGCAAGGATATGCCAGTCATTCATATTGTTACACAATATACACCAGGTTCAACACTTACCTTATAAATCCAGCAGATGAAACAGTTTTAGTTCAGGGCTGACTCTGATGCAAGTAGTACACAGCCAATATATGGGGAGGTAAAGGTTGTGAGAGTTGCCTGCCATCAATGTTACTATATATATATGTGCTTAAGAGGAAGATTTTAGGATCTTAGGTGGTGAGTGAGTGTGCTATGCATAGTCTCTTAGCCAATGCCAGGGTATACTGAGCATGCCTACATCTGCCTACACCCACAGCAGCTGCTTCTCCCAACTCTGGCTCCTGACCTGCTTGTGGCTGTGGTAACTTTACCATTGGTGGTGGGATGTGTGCTTCTTCCTCTTGTTGATCCTGCTCTTTCCTCAGGATGATGTGTAGCATGGCACATACTGTAAACACTTCAGCATATCCATGGATTGTATTGCAGAGCTCCCCATGTTTCTAGGCACCGGAACTGTGATTTCAGCAGTCCAACCACATGTTCTATGATATTTCTTGTTTGAGCGTGTGCCTCATGGCATTCTTTAGTAGGTGTGGGTTCATTTCTTATGGATGTCATCAGCCATGGTTCCAGTGCATAACCTGCATCCCCCAGTAAATGACCCTGTGGGATATCCTCCCTAATCAACATCTTATACAATTGAGAGGCGTGCCAGATATGTGAGTCATGGTAACTGCCAGGATTGCCATCACAAACATTCAAGATGATTCCCATGGCATTACACACAACTTGGCAGTTAGTAGAGTGAAAGACCTTTCTATTAATGTACAGCCTTCCCTGTTCGTGGTGTCTTAATTTCTACATGTATACAAACAATGGCACCCAGTACTTCAGGGTAGTATGCTACAGAGTAGAACTCCTGCACATTTCTGTCACTATCCTCAGGAGTACAGGGAAAATATATGTAGTCGCTAGCATGTTGGAGCACAGCATTCAACATCTGATGGAGGATCATGGATGCTGATACCTGTGACACCCCCAGTATGTCTCCTTTTGGTCTCTGAAAGATACCTATAGCTAAGATTCTAAGTGCTATACATACCTTTGTCTCCACTGGGATGGGTTCCCCTCTGTTTGCCTTGGCTCTGAATTGAGGACGACAGAGATTGCTAAGTTCCTGTAGTGTGTCTCTATCCACCCTGTAGTGCTCTACAATTTCCACATCATGTAGGTTATGATAAGTTACCCGGGGACTGAAAACTCTTCTGCTTGGCCTTGGTCTAAGAACAGCAGCAGCAAAGACTTCAGCCTGTTGCACATGAATTAAAGCAACATCAGCCCCTAACATGGTTTCTGTGTAGACTCCTTTCTGTGGCTGTATTCAAGTAG
This sequence comes from Protopterus annectens, assembly GCF_019279795.1. NCBI lineage: Eukaryota > Metazoa > Chordata > Ceratodontiformes > Protopteridae > Protopterus > Protopterus annectens. The sequence goes on along the minus strand of NC_056749.1, from coordinate 651,579,694 downwards.
GTTTTAGAATTTGCAGGAATAACCAGCACTGAGTCTACACTGTTTCTTTATAGTTGACTAGTTCCTCCATCTTGGATTGGTGGATTTTCATACAGTTCAGCTGCTTATGCTGTAATTTGCATGTCATGGTGTTTACCTTGTTTGCGCGGCTCCACACACTGTGTAGATGTAGAGCCACTTACTGAATACAAAACAGTGCACTACCATGTGCAAATTGTGCAAGGTGTAAACGGACTGTGTAAGCTTTATTGAATCTGGCTGACATTCTTTTCATCAGTCAGTACTTTTAAAGGTATAATTGTAATTGTTCTAATTTTTCACCAATCCAAACCATCTGACAAGGCAGTTTGTTTTCTCTAACACGCCACCTATTGGTTTATTATTTTAGTACCATTTATAATTCTGTCACTTATTAGAGAATTATGCAACTCACTGATTTCACAATATTGGGCTCTGTTTTTGATTAAGTTGTTGTCTTTCGGCTTTTCCCGGTTAGGGGTCGCCACAGCGGAACTCCGGTCTGCTAATGATTGGCAGTAGATTTTTACGTGCCGAGTTGCCAGCCCTGACACACAACCTTCAGCATAGGTACGCCCATTCACGCATGCATGTCTCCACACAGAAGACGCTCTAGCTGAGAATCGAACGGGACAACGTCTTGCTGTGAGGCGACAATGCTACTGCAGCACCACCACCACAGTGTTCTTGATTAAGTATTACATCTATAACCTGTGCAGGCCCTTGTCTTCTGGTATGGAATATATGTCTAATAAATGGCAAATTATTTTGTAGAAAACAATAGTTAATAAATGTCTGCATTTTTCCACCAAAACCAGTAATATTTAAAAAGGTTTGGCTTCTTCTCCAGCAAGAGAACAGGAATGCAGCTTGCTGCTACACTTCAAACATTTCAGCCAATTCACTTACACTAAGTAGTAAATCAAGTCTCTGGATCAAAATATTAGTTTTCAGCCAAATTTCTTTAATAGAAAAAGAATTCCATGATGGTGCAGATCAGCCATATTTTGGCTGAGAATTATATTTCTGTAGTTCCAGACACAAAAACTTCTAGAAGTAAATATAATGCTTCATGTCTACATATACATTTATTCAGTTCTGGAAGGTTTCACCAGGTTCTGACACTACCTCATGTGAAATTGACAGAAAGACTGTACAGTGCAACGTGCAAATCACATTAGCTAGACCATTAGCCTTAAATCTACATACTCATATATAACACTCCCATCAGTGATAGTTCCCGTACAAAATAAGCGTACATTATCCAAAAGGGAGACACTAAAAATACTCGTGTGTTCAGGCCTGTAGGTTGTGTTCCCAGGCAAAGGCCTGGTGGCCAGGTGACCACTAGCATCCCAGCTTGGTTAAGCCTGAAAAAGATGGAGCCATCAGGCAGATCCAGAATCTACATGATTAAAAGTGAACTTTAGTGCACTGGTATTTAAGTGGCAGACAAGAAAAGGGCACGTTAGGATGTACTACACCCTGGCAAAGGGAAAAGGCTTTTGGGACATAGAATGCCACTGGTCTGTTGATGAAGGAGCTGGAACTTGTACAAAAAGTTAAGTACCAGCCAGTTATAGTTTGTCTCAACTCTGCACACATTATTGGTTCTGGAACTGGACTTCCTGATCAGGAGTGGACTAAAAGTAGCAATAGCCAGGATTGGGCCTACCCACAAGTAACTTGGCTAGGTGCTGGACAGTTGGAGTTTGTTCCAACAGATAACACATGACACTTCGAAAAGCAAACCAAAAAGGCAAAGTAATGAGACATAATACAAGTTTGGTAAAGTCTTCAGTGCAACTCGTATAAGATGACTGATTACACAGCATACACACCTCTATGTCTAACTCACTTTCTTAAAACTATACAGTACTTTACACTGAATTCCTATGTTTGAATAGAAGTTGTGGCATTATGAATAACTAGTCAGCCAGTAGCATCTAGTCTGTCTTTAGCTATACATTGACAATGTATGGCTATTACAATGCAAATATACTTTAACAAAATGCAACCTTTAGTATGTACATTATTCCAGCTGCATCTTCCTATTATCTGGCACTATATATAAATCTACAGTCACTGCAGTGGATAGGCTTAATGATTATTATTCCATATCTGGACACCCAAATGTCAAACCTGTGCTATTCAGACTTGTAAACATTAACTTGAGAATTATATGACTGTTCCTCAAGACTCTTATCTGGATTCCTAGCCTTAGATTTCTCATATTTAGACTTACATCCTTCAGTGTGAGAAATGTCAACTAAGTGGTCTAATTCTACCTTGAGCTCATCTCATTACACTCTACATCAGTTAATTTAATTAAATGCCTTCCGTTTCTTCTATACATTTATGAACACTGACAATGGACATAAGACAGTCATCCTTTTGCACTAATGATGGCTTATACCTGACCCTCTGTGTGATTTTTCAGAATAGGTAGTCTCCGCTCTTGCACTATCTGCAAGTGAAAAAGAATTTCAACCATTGGGCCTCAGCACTGCTTTTCTGACAATTTCACTTAAGCAAATCAATAAGATTGCTTTTATGTTCCTTTGACAAAGAAAGTAGAGGCTGTAAGAGACTTGCTTCTAACCATCCTACTCGTGAACCTATTCCAAAGACATGCATCTAGTGCATTTCTCCTTTGGCCTCAGATTGAAAATGGGCACTGCCCCAGTTGGACTTTACCGGTTAACAAATGTTAAATGAAAAAAATGTATTAATAAATTAATAATGATCAGCTCAGCTAGAGAAATTCCCGTTCCATGAAGCAGAATATTTTTGTAATTCAGCATAGACAACAATCTAAGCACCAGTATCATTAACTTTTCATCAAACATCTAATGAATACAGCAATGAATTTCAATTAATGTATATATGCATTAGAAGAACAAACTAATCATTGGAATGGTCTATGAAGCTCTAATCAATAGAATAGCTATCATGTCACAGTCATTGCCCACTGCCAAAGTAGTGGAAGTCAACCTCTTTTATACTGCCTTTCTCTTAACCTCCTCAAAAATTAAAAGCTTCCCCCTTGGCCATGTAAACAGACATGCAATTTCAACATTACTTCACAATCTACATCTTGTCATTAGTAGCTATACAATTAAACCTGACCAATACTTCTGCATTATTTTCCTCCAGAAGTTTTGCTTTCTGCCATCACTCTACCATGTATTTTAATAACTTCTGTCTTAAGCTGCCCACCACAGGAAATCTATATTATGAGCATAGCACCCTCTAATAAAAAACAGACAAGAAAGTGCCCTTAAGTTTTATTTTACATTTCAGTCTAGCTATACACTAGCTAAAAAACTAAACAAATTATTCTTTAAAGATACCTCACACCACACTGCTTTCAGACACAATCATTAGAAAAAAGAAAAAAAAAAAAGAGCATTTCTAAAACAATAAGCTTTGATCTGAAGAAAGCAATGCCCCATTTACATTTCATAGGTTCATAGGAAGGTACTAGGCTATCTGCCTGAAGGCATTTATAAGCCATGCCAGAATGTGTTGACTTTTGCCACCCCCTTAGATTAGTTTCTTGTGCCTCTGTCCAGCAGAGCCATTGAAGTAATCCCTGGGGTAAACTTTCCGTTTCCCATCCACTCGTCAAGGTTTCTCTTGAAGAGTGTTAGTGAGGAGCACTGCCTAATGTAGAGTGGAATCTTGTTCCAAAGCATGGGAAGTCTCTGGGACAGGAATCTATCCCTCCAGCATGTCCTATTTTTTGTTGTGGTGAGGTTTAGATCCCTAGAGCATGTGGCTCGAAGGGATATGGTTTTCTTTAGGTGGAGCATGTCCATCAATTCTGGGTTGGACATGGCCTTGGTATGTCAGGCAGAGATCACCTCTGAGAAGGCGGTATGCAACTGTGTACTGCTGGAGTTTCTTCAGTCGAGCTGCATAGGGCATCTGTTTGAGGTCAGTGATCCTATTGGTGAGGTACTTCTGTGGTCTTCCCACCTGCTGCAGGTGCCTTGTAAGGTACATCCCAAATGGGGCGTTGTACTCTATGATGGGTCTGATGAGTAAAGAGGCTCAATGATCTCTTTTGAGCTGGATGCGAACCCTTTTGTAATTAGGTGGGCCACATAGAAGGATTTTCTAATCACTTTGGCAATGTGATTATCAAAGGAAAGATTACTATCTACTTGGGTCCGCAGATGCCTTATTACGTCTTCCGTATTTAGGGAACTACCACCTATGTGGTAGTTTGTGGGTACTTTGTTTTTTCCAAAGGGGATGACTATGCACTTTTTGGCATTTAGTGTGAGGCCATGATTTTGACACCAGGTATCTGTCTCAGTCAGACCCTTTTGGAGGATGTCTGTGTCAGCCAGAGAGTCAATTATAGCCCATAATTTGCAGTCATCTGCGAACTTGGTCAGCCATAGTCCTCCTGTGCTTGCCTGTATCTCTGAGAAGTATATGCCGAATAGGAGGGGTCCTAGTACTGAGCCCTGGAGAATGCCACTTGTAACCGGTTTAGAGTCGGACCTAGCTCCTGCAACTCTTATCATGTGGGTTCTGTCCGTGAGCTAGTTGGAAACCCATCTCGTGACATAGGGGTTTATGTTCAGGCTGGTGAGCTTGTCTATAATACCAGAATGGGGAATGGTGTCAAATGCCTTTGCGAGGTCTAGGTAGGCTGTGTGTACCACCTTTTCCTAGTCTATAGCCTTGGTAACCATCTCAAAGAGGTCCACCAGGTTTAGGAGGCATGATTTGCCGTTAAAGCCAAACTGGGTAGGGTCCAGTGTTTAGAGGTTCCCAATGTTACTGTTAATGAGTTTATTTTAATTTTACATTTGTTAACCGGGAAAAATCCAACTGGACCAGGTCCATTTTCAGTGGATGCCCGGGGAGAAAAGCTCCACGATTGACAAGATGATACAAGTTAATACAATATGAAAATATACAAAAAAATACAAACAGTGGGAAACACAAACATAATATCTATGGTCAGACATGTACAAGAAGTAATCATAGTAATTCAAACATGCTTTACATGATATAACATTGTTGCATGATGATTCTCTTCATAGCCTTGCAGACCAAGCTAGTCGGGCCTATAGGACGATAGTTCCCGGGGTCTGTTGTGGCTCCACCTTTGTGGAGCGGAATAACCGTTGTTGTGTGCCACTCTATAGGTACATAGCCTGTGGAGAGGCTGAGTTTGAACACTGTTTAAGTGAGGGGTTAGTTCATCTTTGAGCTCGTGTAGGACGCAGCCTACTACACCGTCCGGTCCCATTGATGCTGTAGTTTGGCTTTGGAGAGGGCTGTTTTAACCTGAGTGTCTGATTTCAGGGGCTCTACATTCTTCTGTTATGGTTATGAGCCCTTTTGGGGGTGAGAGGGGGTTAAAGTTTGCACTGAACCTGTTTTCCAGGAAGTTGGCGATATCAGTTGGTTCAGTGTTTTTTGTGCCACTCTGCACCAACTCCGAGCATATCTGAGAATTGCCACTTAGATTCTTGACATAGCTGAAGAATGCCTTGTGGTTATCTTTGGAGTTCTTGGCAATTTGTCTTTCGAAGCTAGCCTTGGATGATTTTATGAGGGATCGTAGTTTCTTGCCGATACTGATCAGGGATGTCTTCCCTTCTTGGGATTTTACTCTTCTGTACTAGTTTCCTTCTTCTACTGTATAGCTTGTTTATGGCAGGGGTCCACCAGACAAGTTTCCTATTCTTGGAAGAGTGTGTCTTGGTTCTGCTTGGGATAGTACGATCCATACATTTTTGTAGGTGCCCATAGAGTGCATTAGTAAAGGACTTTGCAACTTGGGCAGTGTTATCCTTTAGCATTGGGGCTTTGAAACTTTCCACCTCAGTCTTAAGTAACATGAAGTTTGCTTTTGTAAAGTTTTTCACAGTGGTTTCCTTGACCGGGGGTGGAGGTGGAATGTGGACATCCAGATTGATTAGTTTATGGTCAGATCTAACCAGCAAGGGTTTGACCTCCGGTGTGGAACAACAGTCGCCCATGTTGGTGATGACCAGCTCCAATATGTTGTCACCACTGGTGGGGGGTGTTTATCAGTTAATCCAGGGCATTTGAGTTTATAAATTCTAGGAAATATTGGGCAAGGGAGTTGGTACTTGGAGTAGTTCTCCCAGTTAATATTTGGGTAATTGAAATCACCCAGTATCAGGGTATCTGGTAGGATCTTTATGTTTCTCAGTGTTTCCAGAAATGCAGAATGTTGGTCCTGGGACATGATGGGTTATCTGTAGCAAGCTACAATTTGAATTGCAGTTTTGCCCATTGTTAGTTGCACATGGATGATCTCTGAAGCATCGTGTTGTGTCACTAACCTGGAGGTGTGGGTATCCTTGATGAATATGGATACGTCCCCGCCTTTTGTATTTTGGTCCGGGTTCTGTGGCCAAAATGTATAGTATGAGTTGCAGCCTGGTAGTGCTGGGGTGCTCTCTGGAGCCTTAAACCAGGTTTATGTTACTGCACATACATCGATTTTCTCCATATGGAGGAGTGCCTCGAGTGCATGCATTTTAAGGTTTAAACATCTGGCATTGAGTAGCATTACCCTCAGTTTTTTGCTACTTGTGCTATTTACGATGGTGGGTTGATCTTTTGAGCCTTGCCTAAAAAAGGCGAACCTTGGCCAGTATTCGAAAGCCTAAGGGTGACAGGTGAAAGCCATCTCTAGCGAAGCAGCGTAGCTTGTCTAGCATGTCATCCCAGGCAGACAGATACTGGATCCCCTTTGAATGACACCAGAAGCTTAGCCAATTGTTGAAATTTCTCTATACCATGGTATCATTCTTGGTGAGGGCAGGATGCTACTCAGGGTCAGGGTCATACCGGCCTGGGCTATGTGATCAGAGAGCTCTTCCATGTCTCTTTTCATGTAGTCCAGGGAGGTACAGCTCAGGTCATTCACACCAACATGGACAATGACAGAGTCATATTTGTACTTGTTCCAGAGTGACCCGAGTGCTTGTGTTATGTGGCAGATCCTGGCACCTGACAGGCAGCTAACAGTAACCTTCTCCTTGTTCAGCCTAGTGAGTGGGACGTCAGTGTACCCGACTGTAGAGTCACCTATTGCTAAGTGTGTTGGGTATGTTTTTTGCCTTAAGGACTGTGATTTCGTGGCACACTAGTTTTGTGAAGTATGTGTTTCCTGGTTTGCGTTGGGGGGTGGAGGTTGCTTGGATGTCTGCTTTGAAGGTCTTTGTTGCTTTTGCAGATTTTTATTTAGAGCCTCAGAGTATGTTTTCATGTATTTGTGTTTTTCCTGGTGCTGGTTTAATAGGTCTATGCAAGACTGGTGGTGTGGTGCAAGTTATTCCCTTCTCCTCTTGACTGTCTGATCCAGTCTTGAGTTGAGAGAGCTTAGCCTCCAGTTTGGCTGTATAATTGCATCTCTCACATGTATTAGTGTTTGGTGGTAGGAGGAGAGGGTTGTCCGTGTACATGAAGCAGTTGTAACATTTCCTCAAAATGCCCAGATTCACCAGTTGGACTGGAGAGTTCACCTGAAACTGCCCTTAGGACATGTCTGGATAGGTACAATGAACTGTTTTACTGATTGGCTGGTAAGGTCGAATAGAGAGCCTTATCCTTCTGTACAGTATAGGGGGTCTAGTGTTAGGGTTTCTTAGTGCTTCCTATGAGTTTTGAGCAAGTGCCGGGCTGAGAAATGAATGGTTTTGAGTGCTTAAGTTGAAAGTTTGTCTAGTTCAAAGTGAAAAATTGAAGAGGAGACTTTGTGGAGCCGGGAATAGTTATACTATAGCTAACCAGCGCTGCCCGGCACTGAAAACCGTGCAAATGCGATTTTTATAGCAGGGAAATGAAAGAGACAGAAATTAACCCAAAATGACCAATAAACTACTAATTTCTGGGCTGAAACCACTCCTCCAGGGACAGATAGGCTGCTCAAAGCTCCCCTCTCTCACAGGTGAACAGAGAAACTTCCTTCTATCCAAGTAAGGTATGGGCAAACACAGAATCTTGCAATCCAGCCCTGAATTCATCACTAACCTGAAAACTGGACTATTCTAGCTTAAAAAGGTGGGAAACAAGTATATATATATTTTTTTTTCAGAAAATAAAGCAGATATAATCAGGAAAACACTTTAAATGCACAGAAATGGATATCACACTTGTTTTAATTAACTGCCATTACTGCAAAAGAAAAAAAAGCTATCCATCAATAGCGCAATTGTGCCATTATTCTTCTGTGACATGAATAAACCTTCATTATGTTAATAAGTACAACAGTGAACTCCACCCACATGTATTCATCTTCTGCCCTTCTTTAATAAGTACAATAGCTTACAATCCTTACCACCTTCAAATGTATGCCATAGAAATCAGAGTCCATCGACATTGCTTCAGTAAACTAACATTAAAAATATTCTAATATAGGAGCGTACTCCCATCCTCACACATGCACACAGGCTAGCAATAAGTTAGATAAAACAAGCAATAATGCAGTGAACTTAAATTAAGTCCCAAGGACTAGAACAGCCCTTTAGTTGCCTGCTGAATTAATGACTCTTCACTCTTGACCACCTTTACCCAAAAGTGAGCCAATGATTATCAATCTTTACCAGAAGTAGCATTCAATAACCCTTCACAGGCTGTTTTACCTTCCTACTTCTCCTACACAAAGATCAGGGCCACAAAATACATACCGATATGATTTTACCTGATCAGCTCCTCTTCCTCTCTCACTGGTGCCTCCTTTTATACATTCAACATTGTGATCTCAAAGCACAAAGAAAATCACTTATTAGCAGTATCTTATGTAGGCAGCCAAAGCTCATCACGGCTTACCTTACAGTCATTAACACAAATCACTCCTTCATAAAACAGCTCTCATATGTGCCTATACCCTGCACTGCAAAAATGTGCTTATTAACCCTTCCTCCTGTTGCCTGCTATACTACAGTTACATCTGCACATGTGCTGGAAGGCACAGGGCATGTATCGCAGCACGGTACATCCCACATAGCAATACAGACAATTATGGTGCCCCATGGCCATCTTCGGAGGAACTGCAGTACTATAAATTCCCACCCTATACAATCTGTGACTAAAGCTCTTTCTGTAGTACTTCAAGTCCTGACAACTTTTCGCTCTCTTCCAATTTCATTTACTATTCATAGGTTCACAGATTAGTACTAAGCTAACTGCCCTTGCGAGCCATTTTAAGCCTAGCCAATTATCCCTTGTGAAACTCAAACCCTGTACCTTGTGTTTGCAAGGCAAACACCTTAACCATTAGGCCACCCTCCCAGCCCTATTCCAACTTGCTTCTCAACTAACTTCTAAGGTGAAAGATTTTCAGCCATCCCATTCCTTCTACTGCTTCTAATGTCCATGCTATCCACTCAGACTGCTTCATTATTCCCTGGTCCATTCTGAGCACCAGTTTTCTTCCTCCACTAAGCAGACTTCCCTCTCATAGTCAACACTAAAATAAACACATTTTCAACTCATCAGCTTTGTTTTACTGATTTACAGCCTACTGATCATGGTCTCCTACAAAACATAACCAAAAGTGCGTTTTCCCTGTGTGCTAGGAGTGATTCCAAAAATTTTTCAACTTTGCCTTTTTGTCTTCACTTGTGTAGATATTGCCATAAGTAAGAAGATGCGAGGCAAAGACATCACACGGAGGGCAGAGACATTTAACCCTCTGCAAAGAACACTTATTTACATAGATGCAGCTTTGTCTGCTGAAGCTTTGACTAATTTTCAACTCAACAAGCTGTAGTGGTACCCCAAGAGCTAGCTACCTACCTACCACTTTTCTTTCCACAAGATGGTCCACTAATGTGAGTAATTTAGTCAAGCCACAGTGCCAGAATGCTACATTTTACACTGTCTCATAAGTTTGAAGCATAAAGGTAACTCCAATAAAAAAAGACGTTATGTACTGACCATAACATTCCATGTTTGTAGTCCATCTAGCCCTTCATTCTTACATATAGGTTCAGAGCCGATCCTCGACTCCGACTCGGCCGATTACAAAGCTCAAAGTCTCTCAGTTGGCTCGTGGCAAGGTAGGTATCCCATAGTGCACTAGTAGGAATCCCCAGATCTTGTTTGCTGCTGACTATAAATGTGATAGAAAAGTTTTCCACAAGGAACAAAGATGAAAGGTCTCCCACCCTACAAAAAAGCAATACTATCTTGTCTCCAGATCCTCCAAGGATATATGGATGGGGGTTAGGTGGGTGGGTTCATAAGAATGAAGGGCGAGATGGACTACAAACATGGAACGTTATAGTGAGTACATAACTTCTTTATGTTCTGTAGTCCTATCTCACCTTCATTCTTACATATGGGACAGCGTCCCTAGCACCTTTTTCTCGGGTAGCTCACGGGAATATACTCCTAAGAACCATGGAACCAAAGGAGGCTCTGCCCCTAGAGGTTAAATCCAATTTGTAATGAGTAATAAAAGTATGAGGGGTAGCCCAAGTTGCTGCTGCACAAATACTGACAATTGGGACTTTGGCTTGAAAAGCAGCAGATGTGGATAATGATCTGGTTGAATGAGCCATAATTGTAAATGGAAGTTGCTTGCCATTGGAAAAGTAAATAAACTTTATAGTTTGAAATCCAATTTGACAGAGTTATCTAGAGACTGGCATACACATCCTAGTCTCAAAAGGATACAAACAATTGGTCTGATTTTCTAAGTTCCTTGGTTCTATGTAGATAGAACCTTAACTGTCTGTGAACATCACTGGTGAAATTTATATTCTGCACTGTTTGAATGATTAGGAAATAATACTGGCAGTTCGATAGTTTGATTCAAACTAGACTGAGGGCAGACCTTGGGGATGAAAGACGGGTTTGTATGAAGGGAAACTCTGTCTCTATGAAAAATCAAGTAAGGAGGTTTGACTGACCGTGCTTGTAACTCTGACACTCTTCTGGCGGATGTAATAGCTACTAGAAAAATGGTCTCCCAAGACAGGAACTTCAGTTCACAAGAATGTGTGTGTTGAAAAGGCGGGGAAGTAAGTTTGGACAGAATGAAATTTAGATCCCAAGGAGATACAGGTTCATGAAAGGGAGGTCTTAGCAAGGTAGTACCTTTAAGGAAAGTTTTACACAATCTGTGAGCCATAAGATTAGGTTCATGTTGTCCCAAATGAAAATTGGATATCGGTGTCAGTTGAACTTTGATTGTAGCAGCAGCTGATCCCTGAAGAAAAAGTTCAGTTAGGAATTCTAACACCAAGGGAATGGATGCTGTATAAGGATCTACATTTTTCTCTTTGCCCAAATAGAAAATCTTTTTCATTTGCTAGCTTATAATTTCCTCGTGGAAGGTTTGTGGGAAGACGCGAGGATATGGGTAATTGCAGGTAAAAAATCATGAAGCCTGACTAGGGATGGAAGTGGAGCAACCACACCGTCAAGTTGAGGGTGTGGAGGCAGGGGTGGAGGGTGCCTGGTATGTGTCAAGAGGTCTGGAGCTGGGTCCAGAGTCCATGGATCATCTAAAAGATAAGGCCCGAGAAATGGGAACCAAATCTGATGAGGCCAGTAAGGAGTGATCAGAATCATTCTGCTTCCCAAGGACTTTGCTTTCTGGATCACTTTTGATACGAGCGGAAAGGTGGGAAATGCATAAAGATGTCCCGGAGGCCAATTGTGCACAAGTGCTTCCCTGGGTGTCTCCCCCAGAGGGGGGATAAGGGAGAAGCAGCTGTTGCATGTGGCATTGATTGGATTGGCAAACAGATCGCAGCAAGGCTGTCCCCATTTGCGGAAAATCTGCTCCGTGACTTTCTGATTCAGAGACCACTCATGAGGCATCAAGATTGCCCTGCTGAGCTTGTCGGCTATCACATTGGTTGTCCCCGGGATATGCGTTGCTACTAGAAAGCGCTGGGAAGATATCATCCACTGCCAAACACGAAGAGCCTCTCGACATAGGGGGTAAGATCTGGTTCCTCCTTGCTCATTTAAATACCATACCACTGACCTATTGTCCGATTGGATTGCTATCGCCCCTAGAGGAAGAAAGTTGGGAAGTGCTTGCAACGCTAGTAGCACTGCTCTCATCTCTAGGACACTGGCATGCAGGCGAGCCTCGAGATCTTGCCATGTGCCTTGGACAGTCCTGCCTAGACAATGCCCCCCCACCCTATCTGGGAGGCATCCGTGGTCACAGTAGCAATGGGTTGGCGAGGAAGGAAAGGTGTTCCTGTCATTAGTTGATCGGGCTGAATCCACCAACAAAGGTCCTTTTTGCAAGATTTCATTATCAGAATATGATGAGACAGAGGCAGTTGTTGAAAAGACCACTGGGAAAAGAGTAGCCATTGAAGGATTCACATATGTAGTCTGGCTAGTGGAACTAGAGTTATGGTAGAAGCCATGGTCCCTAAAAGTTTCAGCATTGTCTTGGCTTTGACTCTTTGTTGAGGAAAGTAGGGTGTACATCTGTCTGAGATTTTGAATTCTGTCTGCAGGACGACGAGCCATCATGGCGACTGTGTCCATTTCTACTCCTATAAAAGTCACACATTGAGAGGGTGACAAGGCAGACTTTTCCCAATTTCTTGTAATTCCTAGCTAGGTACAGAGCTGGATGGTTGAATCCCTAGCAAGTAGAAGTAGGTGACTGGTGCTGGCAGTCAGGAGCCAGTAGTCCAGGTACGGAAACACTTGTAATCCAAGACGTCTCAAGTGAGCTGTCACCACTGCCATGCATTTGTTGAACAACCTGGGGGCTGTGGTGAGACCAAAAGGCAGAGCATGAAATTGGTAATTACTGGCTCACAACCAAAGTGTAAAGGACTCTTCGATGCTCTTCGGAGCACATCCAATTGTCTTTCCCTAACAGAGGGAGTATCAACTGCAGAGTTACCATTCGGAACTTGGACTTCTTCACTGATTCATTTAATTTGCTGAGGTCCAAAATGGGCCTCCAGTCCCCTACTCATTTTGGCACTAAAAAGAATCTGGAGTAAGTTCCGAATCCTATCTGGTCTGTGGGGACTGTTTGGATGACTCTCTTTGAAAGCAACTTTTGAATTTCTATGGTTGCTTGATCCCTGTGATTGGGTAGAACATCTGGGATCTTCTTGGTTGCTTGATCCCTGTGATTGGGTGGAACATCTGGGATCTTCTTGGTGGTATGAGGTGGGAGAAAGAAGGGTATGGAGTATCCTCTGGTGATTATTCTTTGTACCCACTTGTCTTGGGTGATGTTGAGCCAGGTTTCTGGATACAAAGATAAGCGACCCCCGACTGGCTCCAGAGAAGCGCAGTTGGGCCCTACTTCAGGAGCATTGATAGGGATTACTGTGAAAGGAATCTCGACCACCCTGGTTTTGTGGACCCCCCTGCCTCTAGGGCGACGTCTACCATTAGCTCCTCCTCCTCTGCCTCTGAAGGACGAATCAGCCTGTGCGTCTGAGAAAAATCTCTGGGATTTTTTGAGCCACATTTTCCTGCCTCTCTGATCCTTGGGATATGGTCTAGAAGGGACAGAAAAATGTATTCTCACAGCAGAGAGAGTTTTCCCTTCCTGCTCGTACCTGGCGAGTGCATCTTTTACCTTTGGTCCAAACAAAGAGGAACTGTCAAAGGGGGTGTTGGTAAAAGTACATTTGAAGGGCTCCGTAAAGTTACATAAGCGCATCCAGGAGCGTCTCCCCAAGGGAAACTCCTGAACCTGCTGCCCTACTCGCTCCATCTGCTGCATAGGATATCAGCCTCATGGAGGAATTAACAATGGTGTTTAAGGTGGACAACTAAGCAGTAACTTGATTTACTGGATGCATCCAATTTATTTTTATTTGTTAAATTAAAGTTCTCTTTTTTTAAGCACTTCTTAGTTGCTTATTTGAATCTTTCTTCATCTCGTTGCAACAGAGGCTGTTTTTTTTTGGATTGTGGTTTGTTTTTTGACTTTTAAAAGTTTGAAGTCATTTGTTTTTTATGGCAACGGAGGCACAGGAGATGGAGGCTTCACAATCATAATACACCACAAAGGAACAGGTCGATTGAGGATATCTTGCGGCATTTGGAACGGATCACTCAAAGGTTAGATAGAATAGAGCATGCCCGTATGGCGTCAGCTCCGAAGGGAGGACCAAACCAGGAACTTGCTGGCTCTAGTAGAAGTCGTGGTGAGGAAACAAGTGCTGTTTCTCTTTTTTTAGACTCTGAAAACACTGATATTAGACCCAGTGGAGACAGAAGTTTAAACAACACCAGTAATGAGGAGCGTTTAGGAAGAATTGCTGGTACGAGTTTAATAGATGGAGAGCAGCATTCATCACAGAGCGCAAATTTAAGAAGAAATGCTCGTGAAGATGTTCAAGTTAACTTTAATCCCATTAGAATGACCGACTGGTTAGGAGAAGAGATGGCTTTTTCTACACCTTCACCTGTAAGTACTGATTCTTACAACAGTTTGTACAAATTAGACCGCATTTTACTTAAAATTAAGAAGATTCAAGTTGATAATGCATACTTTAAAGAATGTTTAAAGCTTAAACGTGCACCTAAGGGTTTGCACATGTGGCGCTTTCCCACAGGGCTAATAACTGGTTCATGCTTCCATAAGGATTTGATTAGTATGTTTGATAGACATGGCTTAGAGTACATGGAGCTAGTTATCAAACATAATGAATTAATTTTGAAAGATTTAATAAAAGCGACTGAACTGGACAACAGGATTGTACAAGATGTGGCTCATGACAATATTTTTGACCACAACAGAATATTTAAATTTATTGAACAAGAAATGGTTTTAATTAAAGCTAGGAAGATGAAGAAAATAGAGAGGGATAGGGCACAATATTGTTCAAACACAGCTTATCCCCACCCCCCTCGGTCACAAGCTTGGAATATGGAGAACCATAATTATAATGATGGAGCCTCTGGGAATAATGAGGAACATTTTTTAGATCAAGACAAATTTCCCCCACTGAGGAGATCAGAAAGGCAGAGAGACAAACAACCAAAATGTGCAGAATCAAAGGACTTTTCCTACAAACAGGGGTAGAGGGGGACAAATGTATTATCAGAGGGGGGAGGGAAGGGGAGGGGGGGATATCAGGAATGGAATTGAACTTGAATGAGCATATGAATAACGGTTATTTTAAAGAATTCTAGAAATGACTTTAATGTATATAATTTTTCTTCATGTATTTTTGATGTTAATGATTGTGATTTATTTTCTACAGGTTTACCATTTATCCCAGCCAAAAATCTTAACATTGCACAAACATTAATTGATATCAGACATTCTGTTAGGAAGTTGAATTTAAATGTCCTATTTAAATCTGTTGAATATGTAAGTAACCCTTTGCACATTTCAAGTACATTCAACCCACCCCTGCACCCTGCGTTAGCGATGTTTGATAAAATATGTGAAATAGATGTTAGAAATATGCACAGAAATGCACACTCACCTAACTTAAGTAAAAGTGAGATGGATGGTCTAAACAAATGTAGGACTAATAGAGATGTGCAGATTATAAAACCAAATAAAGGTGGTGGAATTGTCATTATGGACCTATAATAATATTCTTTTGAGTGATGCATATAGGAAAATCTCTATTAAATGAGTTAAATGGCATTTATAACAAAGCTAAAAATTAATTAATGGACCTATTTATTGAAGGCTCAATTTCTATAGATGAGTGCAATTACCTGACAGTGTACCATCCAAAAACTCCTTGTATATTTGGATTACCAGAACTACACAAGAATATGGTTGATCCACCCATGCGCCCTACAGTGAATGGGCATGGTTCTATCACTTATCCCATAGCAAAATACTTGGATATTAATTTGAAATGTTTTGTTAGTGAAGAAACTATTTGTAAGGATTCATGGGATTTTTTTAGAAAGGGTTAATAATTTAGAATACATTGAGATAGGTGTATTCATCATCATTGATGTGAAGAATTTGTACACCTCAATACCCCATGATACTGGTATTGAATGGGCATGTGACTATTTAATGGAAAAAGGAGTATCACAACCAAAAATTAATGCATACAAACAACTATTTGAACTTGTGTTGAAAAATAACTGTATATTTTTTAATGGTGAATTTTTTTATCCAAGCAGTTAGTGTTGCTATGTGTTCTCCATGTGGTGGTTTGTACTCTAATTTGGTGATGCTACAATGGGAGAAAAAGTTTATTAATTCAGTTTATTATCAACATTGCAAAATGTATGCGAGATTTTTGGAGGATATTTTTATATTTTGGGATGGACCAAGGGAGATGATTAATGAATTTTTAACTAACATGAATAATTCAACAGCCTTTTTAAGGTTCACCCATAATATCGATCCCAATGAAATCTCATATTTGCATGTTAAACTGACAAAAAATACAGTCTTAAGGAATTTTGAGTCATGTATTTATAGGAAGGAAACATATTCAAACAGTTTTTTATATTTTGAAAGTAGCCATCCCTTCAAGCAAAAAAGAGCAGTTGTTAAGGGACAGTTTGTTAGAGCTGCTCAGATGGTGTCTAGTTTTGACTCTTTCTTGGATGAATGTGAACTGTTGAAAGATATGTTTCTTAAAAGAGAATATCCATTGGACTTAATTAACAACTTAATGTTGGAAGTAGTTAAGAAAGAGAGAGAGAGGGATTTATCATGCTATACTGAATTTCGAGATGGTGCACTCTGGCAATGAAGGGAACAGGCATATGGTTTTAAATTTCAATGTTGGTTCTGTTAATATGGACAGCAATGTTAATGTGAATGTTATGACACCTGTTGAACAAGTGCAAGCAAATGGAAAGTTTTGTTCAGCTTTTACCACATCTTATAATCTTGACAGTAAAGAAACGTTTAGGATTTTGGATAAAAATTGGATAATTTTGATGTCAAGTAATGACATTAGACAGTGCATAAGTGAGAAGCCTATTGTGGTATATAGAAAGGGACAAACCTTAAAGAACATCTTTGAAAGGAGTTACCAGATTCGGAATGGGGGCCATATGAAGAATTGTGGGGCATACAATGACTGCCAATATATTAAGGAAGGGTCAAAATTTAACATAAATGGTATAAAGGTCTCTCTACAAAAAAAGTGCAGTTGTCACACAGAGAAGGTGGTTTATTGTGCTTTCTGTTCCAAATGTGCTTGTTTTTATATTGGAAAGACAGAAAGGAAACTTAAAAACTGTATTTATGAGCATTTGAGGGATATCAGACTGCAAAAAGAAACCAATGCTCTTGAAAAACATTGTATGGAATGGCCCGGACATGACTTTAAATTCACTGTTATTGAACTAGACCCAAGAGGTGGACCTTGGACTTTAAATTTGGAGAAAAGTGAGGCCTTATGGCAGTTGAGAATGAATGCAACTCAATGGCCAGGCTTAAATGAATTTATTGCAATTACTTGCTTTTTAAGATTAAAAGCTTTAGACAGATGATGCTTTTAAAGA
This sequence comes from Protopterus annectens, assembly GCF_019279795.1. Lineage (NCBI taxonomy): Eukaryota > Metazoa > Chordata > Ceratodontiformes > Protopteridae > Protopterus > Protopterus annectens. The sequence goes on along the minus strand of NC_056749.1, from coordinate 651,562,222 downwards.
AATGTTCTTGTAATTCTTAATAGTTGAAACATATGCATTATTTTTATGTCTTATATGTATACATTGGTGACTTTTATACTGTAACTATTATGTATTTATTTATACATTTATTTATTCATTTATATTATAATACATTAGGGTTATTTGAGGTGTACAACATATAGGAAATATTGAGTTTTTATTAGATTGTTATTTACACACATTCAATTGTATTTTAATAATGTATTTTATAGTTATGTATTTTTATGTATTATAGTGGGTAATATTTAGGATGATGAATGCTTTATGTGTGGTTATTTGACATTATTAGATGTAAAATTGTAGGAATAGTCATTGCTCATGAATTATTAATGAACCCTGGATGTTGATTGGTTCAGTAATTAACTTTGTATTATAAATTTACTAGCAATTGGGGCATGCCCTGTCTTGATAAAGTCTCCAAATGGTTGGAGATGAAAGCGCTTGATTTACTGGATGTATCTGATTTGTTTAAGTTCTCTTTTTAAGCGCTTCTTAGTTGCTTATTTGAAATTTTTTTATCTTTCTTCATCTCGTTGCAACGGAGGCCATTTTTTTTGGATTGTGGTTTGTTTTTTGAGTTTTAAAAGTAAGCAGTAACTTTCTCAGGGACTCCTTCAGTTGATGTACCTTGGAGAGTATCTCCTAGTTCTTTTAGATCTCTTTGAAGCCTAGTAAAATGGGTGAGATAATTCAGCAATCTGAGAGTGAAAGCCGCTAAAGAAAAGATACGCTTCCCATATCTGTCCATCATTTGAGACTCCCTGTTCGGTGGATGGACAGATGTAAAAGTCTCTGCTAATTACTTATTTGTGGCTGCCGCCACCACCACCATGGCATCTACAGTCACACCTTTGGTCAAGAATGCTTTCCTTTGGGGGCTAAGAGAAATTTGTTGGGCCTTCTGGGGACTGGTTCCACGGCATCAGGAGTTTCCCCACACCTTTTGACTAACTAGGTCCAGGAGCTCATCAAATGGCGGAGACACCCAAGAGGCTGAAGGTTGAGACCTGAAAGCCTTCAGGTACACTTACTCCTCATCAGAAGGTGTGACAGTGGGCCAGACACCTCTCTGTTTTAGGATCTCTAAGATATCTACAAAGGAGATATCAGAGGAAGACCTAGGGGACCCTTCTGACTCCTCAAGGTCAGTGTCCGAGGTGATTGACTCATCTGGGGAGTCTACATGCTTCCTCTTGCAAGTCCTCTTCTGCGGGGGCTCCTCAGAATGGTATTCTGGGGAAGTCTCAGAAGACTGGGGGCCACTCAACGAGGGCTCCTGAGGCTGTGGGTCTCTGCTGCTGAGAGAGATTGTGCTGAGACAGAGGTCAGTGCTTGAGGGGGAAGAGCATCGGTACCCTTGTGTGGAGCTGACTACCTTGACAGCACGCTCATCATCTCGAATGCAGATCTCTCTTGATCAGAGGACAGACCCAGTTCCAAGGAAACTGAAGTATCCCTCAGCTCCAAAGCGATCACCTCCGAGATGGTAGGGTCCAAGCTCAAACTAGCCGATGCACCGAGAGGTAGGCTCGGAACTGAACTAGTTCAGGCCCAAGCATCCCTGTAGGGGCCGACTGGTGAGCTTTGGCTCCTAGACACCAAGGATGGTGCTAAAGGTGTCGGAGCGGAACTTGGCTCTGAGACAGACACAAGGGGTGCTGGAACGGAGGGTTCCATAACAAGTGGCACCAAAAGCTCTGGCTCTGAAGGACCAACATGGCTCAGAGGAACAGCAACAGGGAGAATGGTCTTAGATGACTCTGGAACAGACTGGGTCAGAGCCAGCAAAAATTTTGGTAAAGCAGACGACTTCAAGAGTCTAAGCACTACACTCTCTACATCCTCTTCAGAAAGGCTCTTGGAGAATCTGGATGACAGGGTAGGCAACCTAGATCTCTGCAATATGGAAGATTGTAAGGTTGGGGAGACCAGCAATAACTCTCTGGACCGGCTCAGAGGTAATCTCAGTGGTCGGCTCCAAGAAACTTGGGTCCGACACTGCCGTGTCAATATCGATAACCTTGACCTGCTCTGAGGACAGTGGAGCCGAAGAGGTAGAAGGCTTATCCAATATCAAAACTTTTTGAGGAGGTCCAGACAAAATACTCTGTGCAGGAGAAAGTCTCTTGGCTGACTTGACCTTCTCTTTCTTTGAAGGAGACTGAGTGTGAGGATGAAGAGCTGGCTAAATCCTCCTCAAAGGAAGGTTTAAGGAGACCTTTCAGGATTAGCTTGTTCTTACTTTCTTGGAGAACTTGAGAGCTGAAGAAGTGGCAGAAAGAACAAGTTTCCTGAAGACGAATGACGCCGAGGCAGTAAACACAGTTACTATGCCAGTCAGTTATTGACATTTTTTGGGTGCACTTAAGGCACTTTTTAAATCCCGAAGGTTTATGATCTTTAGACTGCTTAGACATGCTTACTACAAACCGAACACTATCAAGGACAGAAAAAGAGGATAAGGTCCTCTAACTTAAATGGGCCTTGCCCTGCAAGAAACACAGCACACAAGAAACACAACAGAGGAATAGGTCTTCTAACTTAAATGGGCCTAGCCCTGCTAAGGATAAACACGCACACAGACTAGCAAAAAGAGGACTAGGTCCTCTAACTTAAACGGGCCTAGCCTGATGAGACAACACCAGAAAAGGTTAATAGAGGACTAGGTCTTCTAACTTAAATGGACCTAGCTGTCAACAAACAGGAAAAAAAAGCTAAGTCAGAAAGGATACCACAAACTGTAAATTTAAACAGGCTAAAAACTAGCCAATAAGAATAGTAAACAACAATGCACACAAGAATACTATTCTAGTGAAATACAATACTAGAAGAAAAGGAACACAAACGCGGACCTACGCTAATAGAAAAACTATCTCAAAAAAACTAGCGCACAGAAGGGATACCAGTCAGAAAACAAAACAGACCTAAAAACGGCCAACAAGTTCTCAACAATAACTTCAGAAAATAGCAAAACACACTACTATTTACTACCTAATAATAACTATTATCTAAACTATGTAAACTGAGCTATATTATATGCAAAAATATCAATAAGAACAATAACAGTAATGAAAATATCCAACTTAGCCATGGCCAAGAAAGAAGCACTTCTGAACTCGTAAACACAGCAAACGAGATCTGGGGATTCTTACTAGTGCACTATGGGATACCTACCTTGTCACAAGCCCACTGAGAGACTTTGAGCTTTGTGATCGGCTCTGAACTCATATGCAAGAATGAAGGCGAGATAGGACTACAGAACATTTATAATTTCACCCCTTTTAACTATGTTGTGCAAGTGTGTGAACCTTTAATTTGTACCATATTAGTTAAATTTAATAATGATTTGAGAATTTTCCAGTTAGGATCAACTGGCCCATTTTAATGAGCTCTTTCCACAAGTATGCTCTTTTTCTCCAGGGCAGTTTTTCAGCATGGTAAATTCCATGTTCAGCTTCTCCTTTAGGGTTCATCCTCTAACTTCATCACCTACAATTTATTTTTTTTCTATGAGAATAAACTCTCTAACTCTTCTAATTTCACCTATAACAGATCCACCTATACATGCTTACAAGCACTCTGCTTGCAGGCTACTTCTGTCATTTACTTCAGTCTTGACCCCTTGAAGTTCAGAGTTTGTTCTGGATGGTTCTGCAACAGTCCCTTAGACTGCCACATCTTGCACAAGACCACTTAGCATACAAAACACTTTATTCAATTTCTTCTGAAAGGTCTGCATGGCATAAAGTGAAATCTTCATAGCATGCAGTAAAATAATTGATGTTCCAGGTTGTCATACAGATACTGGCACTCAAGCTAACCACTATTCTAACCCCCACAGATGTCAATGTATTAACTTTAACATGCAGCCATCATGAAGCAGGCTCATCCATTCCCCCAGACATTCCATCTTTTGAGAAAGCTGCATCAGCAACAACTAAACGGACTTGAAATTATTAAACAATTCAGTGGGAGCAAGGGAGTAAGAACAGGAGAGATCTATCCTGAAATTTTTGAGGTGTTGGTACTGATGGTAGTCTAATGGATAGTTTGCTTTTTTAATGTTCATAGGTTCATAGATTAGTACTAGGCTAACTACCCTTGTGGGCCTTTTCAAGCCTAGCCAATTACCCCATGTGAGAATCAAACCCTGCACCTTGTGTCTATAAGGTAAACACCTTAACCGTTATGCCATCCTCCCACCAGACATTGCAGAAGGCTGAGCAAGTACCTCGACTGGCAAACTGAGGAGCTTTTTTTTCCATTTTTAGAAAGGGGGCAGAAGGATATGTTTTAATTAGAAAGAGACGCACTATATTCCTGTGTCAACCTGGAAAATCCTTCAGGGTGCTAAGGACTCGTCTGAAAGCTGAATCTCTGGTTCAGGAGGAGCAATGCTGACACTATCCTGGTCATGGAACACTGAATCTACTATTTATTCTTGCACTACTCTTACAGGAGTTATGAGAATCTAATTTATAGTCTACAGATATTTTGTGGGCTTGGGCACACAGGCGCTAGAAGAATCCTGCTCTGCAGTAGTAGTCTAAATGCACTACATCTATAGTTTTCCATGATTTTAGGCATTTATTTTTATGGTTTCCTAACACCTGGGCTCCAAATCAGTCATTTTACAAGAAGAGGGTCAAAGTCTGCACTCTTGTGGCAGAACAGAGCTGATTTCACCTATATGAGCTAGGAGTTGCTTATGGAAAGCTTATTGTGTGCTTAATGACTGGCCTATGGGCATACCTAGCTTAAATATTTTTTTCTGCTTCTATATAAGCCTTGCATTTGCACGTCTTGGCTTAATTATTTAGAGCTGCACATACTTTGGTGACAATGACAGAGTTTTGAGAAATTTTGCTTGCAAATGAAGCCATCCTTGGGAAGAAAAACTAAATCAAGTTTTATTTTGCACTTGTATTTCTTGTTCACATTGCATTCTCAAATATTTATGTGCTATTTATTGTTTTTCCTGCACTTGCTTACAGTTTTAAGTTGCATTTAATACACTGTTAAGGGCTGCTGCCCTGCAGTAGTAGTCTAAATGCATCATATCTATGGTTTTCCATGCTTTTAGGCATTTATTTTTGTGGTTCCCCAACACCTGGGTTCCAAATCAATCATTTTAGATTAAGAGGGTAAAAGTCTGCCCTCTTGTAGCAGGAGAGGGCTGATTTCACCTATTTATGCTGGGAATTGCTGGTGGAAAGTGTGCTTATCTGATTGGCCTGTGGGCATAACCAGTTTAAAACTTGTTTTTTTCTGTTTCTATACAAGGCTCACATTTGCTTGCAGCAGCAGTTAGTGGTGCCCTGTATATATGCAATCAGTAGAAGTTGCACTTTCCCTATAAAAACTCCACAGTCCTAGGCTACTCAAGGAGCAACTAGTTTGTGCAATGAGCAGCACTGTTGCATTTATTTAGCTCTACATTACATTACAGCACTCAGGACTATCACTGGTCAAAGATCAACTGGTTTGTGTGCTGGGGAAGCACTGCCAAATAACTCAGCTTTAGATTACACTAAGTAAGCACCCATCCCTAGGCCATTTGCAAACATCCCACATTGTTTTCCATTGTAAAGCACACATTAAGGACCTGCAACCACAGATGGGCACTTTGCTGCTATCTCTGCATCTAACTTGGTGGACATGGGCATCCTGAGGCAATGTAGCAATTGCCTTAAGTACACTGACAACCACTTAATTCTGAAACAGACAAATACAGTATGTGAGAGATACAGTTATACAATTTCACTAGAGGCAAGACTCTCGCATACTGACAAAAATGCCAAACAGGTCATCAGGGACACACATACAACACTCACCACAAAAAAAAAAAAAAAAAAAAAAAAAAAGGACCAGACAAACCCACGTGTGGAGATGCTCACATGTAACTTACCCAAACCTCAAGTGCCTCTCAAAATACATTCCTCAGAAACTCTGCAAGCATTCAAATAAGACAACTCCCACCACAACACATAAAACCACATCTCATTGCGTCTCAACTACCAAGCCCATAAGGTATACCATCACGCAACCCAATATTTTTCTCATAGGAGACTGATGTACCTCTCTCATCAGGCTGGATAATTAGAAGGCTACAGTTAGTTGCCTGTCAGGGGCCAGGATGCACCAGCTCACACAAGCACTCAGGTGAGTCAGTGACCCAAGTACCAGTATGACTCAGTTGTAGTCCATGTGGTCGTAAATGATTAGAGATGTTCCTCCCTGGACTACATGAAGAAAGACATGATTGAACTCTCAGAACATGTATCACGGGCAGGTATAGGTCTAGCAACATTCTAACATCTACAAGGATGATGGCACAATACAAACAGAAAATGATTGACTTGAATAATTGGCTTAGCTACTAGTGTCATTCCAAAAGGGTCCAATATTAGTCAGCCTTAGTGAACATAATTGACAGGCAACTCTGCTTTGCCAGGGATGGTCTTCACCTATCAGTACTATGCTTCTGTCTATTGGCCAAAACATTATCTACATCTAAAAATGGTCTTAATAGTATGTAAGATATTAGTTTTTTATTTATTTGTGTACACCCACTCCCTCCCTCCCTTCTAAAAAAAACTGAGGAGGGCATGAAGGAGAGAATTATGAGCACACACAATGATATTAAGGTGAAAAAGGAGACCAGTGCCCTCTACAAACATTCAGTAAATTGTGTAGGTTTTACAGATTTTAAGTTTGCCATTTTAGAGTCAATGAAAATGGATAAAAGGGAGGTGATTACAAGAACAACCTACTATTGAGAGAGATTAAGTGGCAGTTGAGACTAAAATCAAATTATTTGGGGTCTCCATGAATATATTAATATTAAGGCAATATTGATAAAGCTACCTCACCTCAGTTTGATTTTGTATACAATATACAATATATAATGTTTATTCATATAATACATGATTTTTTTTTAACTATGTATTATTTATATATTATATATATATATATATACATATTTTTAAAAATTTTAGATATAATTATTTATTAAATGTTTTAATTCATATATATAACATATTTTTTGATAATAACAATATTTTAGATAGTGAAATTTATGACGACAACTCCTCACCTTACACTAGTAGCATAGGTCTTGTATTTATTCATAATTTATTATAGTTTATTAATTTAGCTTTTATTACATGCTTTTCATATTTCCATTTGTTCATATATATAACATATATATTTATATATTTTTATATTTCCACATTGTCTTCCACCTATATTCATTAATATGTCTATTTATTTATTTTTTGCCTATTTATTATTTTTTGTCTATTTATTTATTTTCAGCCCTTTGATATATACCTTACAACAATAATAATTATTATATTCATATTTATTATTAAAGCTTTAATAAACAGTTTGGTTGATTTATGTTTATTTTTTGAAATAAAATAACCCACATTGTAGCACAGATAACAAAATTACACCTAGAAACATATTAAAAGGTTTGAATAATTTAAAATAAAATATATTATATTAATTATTTGACAATATGCACATTATAAAATATAAATATATGCAATGAGCACTAATATTCTATATATATATATATATATATATATATATTTTTTTTTTTTTTTTTTTTTTTTTAAGTATTTTTTAATTATTTATATGCACAGTAGCACTTTATAAAGAGGATTAAGAACAGAAACACCCTAATGGGTTAAAATTGGTCTGGACAAGTCAGATATTTATTTTTGCTTTTTTTAACATGTTTATGGAATGATTGATTCGATTTGGCAGTTTAGAATGGTATAAAAATGTGAGGCACTGTATACTAATTATTCTGATGAAATCTGCTTAGGGCAGATGAAAGCGCTCAATTTGGTGGATTTAAAACTGTAATAAGTTCCGTATTTGTTATTGGTTGCAGTTTGGTTCATTTTACAAAACATTATCTACCCCTATACTGCCTTTTTTAGGCATTGCTAAACAGACTAACCTTCCAACATAGCAAAATCTACTCAGGATAAGCTGAAGTTATTACTGCTGAATGCTAGGAGTCTCAACAAGAAACTACACTCCCTAGAAACACTTCTCACCCTGGAAAATGCTGACAGCTGTGCAGTTACTAAAAAGTTGGTCAAAATCATGGAAAGCACCCTGGCAGTGTATGGCTATAATGCCTTTTACGTGTTCCAATCACTCACTGTACATGGCAGGGCAAAATGTGAAAGTATATCCATCCACATAAAGGATAAGTACACCTCAGGACTGGTCAGGTAGTATGACATGCTTCAGTGACCACATGTCCAACTAACCATAAGAAAAACACATTACCATATTCTTGCTAGCTACAGGTCCCCGACCATGATGCAGTATACCCAGCCATCACAATTGAATTTACTAGAATCACTTACCATTCAGCCTAATACCATACTCATGGGTGATTTTAACTACCCTTCCATTAACTGGGAAGCATACATGAACATTAACACACAGGCTCAAAGATTTCTACAATTTGTCAGTGCAAATGCCCTGCAGCAGCTGGTCTAGACTCCCACTAGGGATACAAATATTCTAGACCTGTTACTCACAAATATGGGAGAGCAATGCCCCCCTCCCCCCAAAAGAGTGTGATGTCCTCAGTGGTTAGATCAGATGACAAAGTGGTCTCTCTTGAAATAAATATAAATCTAGAACCACCTCCAAACCCCAAAATATTTAAGAACTTTAAGGCAAATTACCTCCTATTAAGTGATAGTATAGCTAGTTGCCAAACTTCCTTAAACCCCGAAAACACAGAAGCCTAATTGGAAGAATACACAAAAGCCCCAGAAGAGCATATAAACAACTGCACAGAAACAGCAGTACCAGTCCAAAATAAGTCTAGGACAAACTACAAAAACAAGCTACCCTAGTGGACCCCCGGTATTAACAGGTTGTACAGCAAACGAAAAAATCCTCTCTAGAAGAATGAATGAATGTGCACAACACAGCAAAAACTCCCTCAGTCTAAACAAGCAAATCAGGGGACTAGTTAAGTTATCAAAAGCATATTTTGAGGCAAAAATCTCCCATTCTAAGGGAAACTACAAGGCATTTTTCAGTTATGTCCGCAGTCTTGAGGGCAATGGCCAGAATGTGCGAAACTAGTTGTAGTTGGCATAAACTATACTCAGCCAGAAGATGCATCAAATCTGCAGGCTAATAAATTCAGCTCAAATCTCATCTCCCGATCACCTCCGGTTACCCTCCCAAGAAATATCTTCCACCATTCCTCTACGAGTTTTCACCACAGAACAGGTCAATACTGCACTCTCAAACTAAAAAACATTTCTTTGATGGGTACCAATGATATTCCAGGATGCCTCTTAAACAGCCCACTAAGATCTCTAACCACAGTCTTCAGACTAGCTTTGCCCCTGTGGAGTGGAGAACAGCAACAGTCATCCCTCTGCATAAAGGGGGCACCATAAACAGACTTGGGTAATTACAGACCCATAAGTCTGACTAGTCTTGTATGCGATGCCATGGAAAGAATAATCATGGGCCTGATAAATAATGACACAAGAAACCTCCAAACACTGGACCCAACCCATTTCGGCTTTGCCAAGGGCAGGTCATACCTGCTCAATCTTGTGGACTTCTATGATCAAGTCACTAGGGTCATGGCTGAGGGTAAAAGTGGATACAGCCTACCTTGACATTTGTCACAATTCCCCACTATAATAGATACTCAAAAAAATGGGCATAAATCCCTATGTCACCAGATGGATAGCCAAATGGCTCATGGGCAGGACGTACGTTGTTAGAGAGGGTGAATCCAGATGTGGTGTGCCACAAGGCAGAGTGTTGGGACCTCAGCTGTTCAGAATATACTTCGCTGAAGTCAAAGTTAATGCAGAAGGCCTTTAGCTGAATAAGTTTGCTGATTACTGCAAGTTGGGGGCAATCACTGAAATCCCCCAGTTATGTAGATGCCCTCAGTAGGGTTTGACTTGAACAAATGATTGGTACCAGAGCCATGGCCTAAAATTAAATGCAAAAAATGCATAATCATACTCTCTGGAAGTCAAATACCCCAGCAAATTACAAAAATAATAGCACACACCCCTAAGAGTGGACCCAAAGGTGAAAGATCTAGGTATACAAGACAGATAGCCTGAACATTGACTGCCATGTGTCCACAGTGGTGAGGAAGTCCTTCTTTGTGGCACAGCTTATAAATAAACATATGGCATCCAGACCCAAGGAAGTTATAGTCCCACTGTACTCGTCCCTCAGACCAATAATGGAGTACAACACTTCTTTTAGGATGTACTCGGATCAGGCACTTGAAACAGTGGGAGTGGCCTCAGAGGTTCCTTACAAAAAAATACAGGGTGCAAACAAAATGTCCAGTGTGGATAGATTAAAGTCCTATCCATTTACTCCGTCTCCTAACTAAAGGGATAATCTATGTCTAAACTACAAGGCACTCACAAATCCAGTCCTGATGCAACTGTTACATTTGCAAGACAAACTGAGTGAGGGTCACCTGATCTGGGGATCTAAATCTAGTCTGTGATACAAAACATGCTGGACAGACAGATGTGTGTCTCATTAATTACTCCTTCTCTGAAACAAGCTTCCTGTTCACACAAAGCAGAGCCCTTCCCCAACCCTCTTCAAATGCAATTTGGGTCAATGGATGGGGAATCATAAATTCACTACTGGGGTGGTACCCGTGTCCTTTATGGACAGGGGCAGTCTGTAAAATACTCAAAAGTATAGGCACAGACAGTCCTCTAGCAGGCAACATTCTGGTAATGGCAAGGCTTGTAAGAACCGTTAGGTCATTAGCCTAATAATCTTCTATGAACCTATGGAGGGGGGAGAGGAACTAGGACTCTCTTCGCATGGAAGAATAGTGGTTTTGCTACTGGAGAGTTATATGGAGGACTTGGTGCAAGAATGGAGGTTTTATTTGGGACCGTCTCTAATGGCTCTCCCTGATCAAAACCTTAGACTCAAATCAGGCAGTTATGTAGGAAGGTGCTGTGGTATCAGAGACCTACACCGTACCATAGAGATAACAAAGGAGTCCAGCCCTAGTATACTTGGTCATTATGTAAGCCCACTTCTGTGAGGCTTGCTACAGGAATTTGCCTTCTTTCAAATGGAAATGGAAAGAGAAGACACCTAACACATCCAGACTATATGAATACCATCCTTAAGATTGACTGTGAAGGTGACATGACTCAGGGCTTCAGCAGTCTTCACAGCTGGTTACTAGTTGAAGCATTTCTGAAGTGATGGCAAGGGAGCACAGGCTAATCCATAGTGGACTACATCAGGTCAGATTTTACAGGGAGTGAAGATCTCATTTTTATCTATCTCTAACAAGGAAAGGCCATCTGCTCTTAGAATCTCAGATATACAAGGCAAATGGGCCATGTGGCCATTTACACCTTGCCAGTGCACACCCTTGGACTTTTCCTCCTTTTCCTAGGATAGGTCAGTTATACTGGGGGAATTTATGAGTACCCATCCAATTGTCTAATTCTTACATTAATATAGTGTGCCACATTGCTCGATGTTGAGAGGAAGTTTACTGTACAGAAGTGGTACTCACTGGATGTCAAATCTGTCTCTCCACCAGGATTTGTTTATTTGATGAATCAGGCTCATATCTCTGGTTCTAGTGCTCACAACACAGTTTTACATGGAGAGAAATAAGAGGTCTTGGACTGTCATATTCCTAATGGCACAGAGAATAAGACACAGATCACCCCTAAGGAGACAGTAGGACAGTGAATACAGGAACAAGGCCTCCAGCCACTCTTGATAAAGCAGGTCCTTTAGTCCCATGATCATTTTTGTTAACATCCTTTGAGATCTCTCTGCTTGAAATGTTCAGTACTTTACATCCCAAAGGGGGCGCTGTATTCTCTGATTGACCTGATCAGTGTAGAATATAAGGGATCAGGGCTTTTTTGGACATAAAAGGAAATATACTTTGTGATCAGTTATACCAGACAGAAGTTTTTTTCCCATCTCTTACAACATGATGGTCAAATGAGAAGGGGTTGTCTACCCATGTTCCAACGGTCACATCATCTTCATAATGGAGTCTGGTGTTTGCTACACTATAAGCTGGGTGGAGAGTTTGCCAAATGCAGCAATATTGCATTTTTAACCCATTTTTAGTTCACCAACTATTAACATGCACAAGTTCACTTTGCAATTTTTTCATATAAGAAGGGAATTTAAGTAAAACACCAACATTAGAATAGTCCACAAACTTGGTTAACTAGAATTCCTTTCCTACAAACTTGTTTAACTGGCATTCGTTATGTCTGAGAAGTACATGTCAAATACCAAAGGTTCTAGTACGGGAACCTGTGGTACCCCATGGTTATGTTTATGCCCTCTGAGAACACGGCTGCCATCCTTACAGTGTGGGATCTCTCCCTTAGCCAAGTTACTATGCATATAACTACATAGAGATCAACTTGGTAGGCATTTAGCTTGTTGATAATGCTGGTATGTGGTACATGTTTTGGCAAGGTGAAAGTGTGCCGTATGGACAGTGGGACTACTGTCCACAGTTTATGTTACTCTCTCAATAAAAAAAAAAAAATAAATAAACCTTACCAGACAGACATAATCTACCCTTGAAGCCAAACTACTGGGGGGTCAAGTTTTATAATATTTTTATATTGTATCTTATTAGGTCTGTTATGACCAATTCCATGACCATTATAGATGAGGTACGACAGGCTGATGATTCTAAAATCCCCAGGGTCCATGGTGGGCCAGCCCTTGTGAAGAGGCATTATGACTGATGTTTGTCAAGACTTGGTTGGGGATTAAGCCAGTATATAAGGTCAGGCTGAATAATTTTAGGAGTGGGACCACCAGCAGGTTTAGTGCTATCAGGTGCATTGCTGGTTTTGGAAAGTACTTTTAGCAAGTGCTCTTTTTGAGATGATAGGGAGTTTAGATCACTAGGTATATGTGGGTTTGGTATAGATATACCTGGAGTGAAATTAGCACTGAATTTGCTTGCCAGTATTTTTGCAATATCTTGCAATATCTACTGGATCAGAGTAGGTAGTGCCATTTTGAATGAATTCAGAGGGATGCTGGGTATTCTTTGGTCACTTCCTGATGTGGGTAAAGAAGGATTTGTAAATAGCTGTAGTTCATGGGAAGCCTTAGTTTTCTTGATGGTGTTTTTTCAGTACCTTAGATATCTTTTTGATAATCTTTGATTTATGGGTCTTTAGTCTTGCTATATATTCTAATGATTTTTTTTCTCTTATTGTATTCATTTATGCATTTTGACCACCAGGCTGGTTTATTTCCTTTTTATTTTTAGTTTTGAAAGGGTCTGACAGGTTTATGCAGTTTTCTAGATAAGCACAGAATTTATTTGCATAGCTTCTGGCAATGTCTAAAGTTTAGGGGTACACTTCTATCTGAACTTAGTGCCTTCATCACAGAATTGCAGGAAATTTGTACATATGAAGTGTTAACCTGTGATATTTGTCTCAGCTGATTTAGGGATTTTGAAAGAAAAGGTTACCAATCTGTAGTCAGACTTTATTGGGGAAGAAAATTCCCCTGGGACAATATATACTGTTGCCACATTTATAAGGCCCAGACCAAGAACATTTTGATTTCTTGTGGGCTCTTTGACTATTTGATCCAGGTAATTTTTGTTGATGAAATTGAGGAATTTTTGGGAATAGTCTACATTTGAGGTACTGGCATACTAGTTTGAAAGGTTGTTTAAGTCTCCCAGGATGATGGAGCATTTTTTGTATTTGAAGTCCATCAAGGGGGGGGTCCTGTAATATGCTATGATCTGATATTTGGTTTTATTTAGGCTGAGCTGAATCTAAATACGTTTATTTTTTTCAGCCTCTAGGAATCTGTCTTGAGGTAACAAGATTCCCATCATGCCTAAAGGCATGGAAGGAGCAAAACCCTAGTAGAGAGTGGATGCTTTCTGCACTCACACCAGGTTTCAGTAATAATAAACAGGAATGTACTCCAAATGCACTAAGACCTCAAGGTCAGGCAATTTGTTATCCAGACTTCTAGTACTAAACAGCAATGAATTTGAAGGTAGACCTTCTTTTTGCTTAAATAAAACAGCTAGTCTGCGTATTCCATGTATGGGAAGCATAAAGCATGTGACAGGGAAGTACTGGGAATTGAGAAATAGGACCTAGGAACTGTAGAAGAGCATGCCAGTTGTAGCACCTGGTCTTGAAAGACCTAACCTCTTGCACTAGTATTACCCCAGTCTACCTAATGGTACAGGACCACATCCATAAGGATAAACCCTGTTTATTAACAGAGATGCATCTAACATTTACATCGACCCTACTGTCTCACCTGGTGGCAAGAGGACCCACGGAACTCTCCTCCGGCCTTGTCACTGAGTGGACAATGACTTTGGAGGCTAGAGAAACCAGAAAATGATGCTTCTCAATCCCAAGTAAAACTACTGGTCTGACTTTGGATAACTCAAAGAACAGATTCACATCAGCAAGCTGGATCACTATGCTACAGTTTGTGAAATGTGGAAGACACTGCATAGCACACTGGGAACTATGGGGGACTAAGAATATGAGGCTACATCAGAGGCAGGCTTTTAATAAGGATGTGACTGATGTCTGCCCACAAACACACTAGTCGAGCTTTGACCTGGGATAAAGTGAGATTAGTACAGTTGCCCCTACGCTGGTCATCCACTACCATCACTATTTTCAAAGAGCTAAGGTAGGCCTCAATCTTTTTACTGCTTCTGTAGATGGCAGGGTTGAAACACTAATATTTATGGCAGTATTCCACATTGTGTTCTTCTCCTAGTCAAAACACTAGTGATTTTTTTTTTTTGTTTCTGTATAATGGTATGGGAATTGCAGGAATGCTCTGAAGGTTGCAGCATTTCACACTATGCACATAGGACGTTTTCAGCTTCAAACAAAAGGGCACATATCTTAATTCTGTAAACGGTACAAATGACACACAATCTAAGTGCACCCTCCTAATGGCATCCTGGCTTGCATAATCATGAGGCCTACAAGTTAAAGAGCATAGGAAAAAAAAGCAGAAATATACTGAGCTGGAGATAGCAAACTAAGACATCCCAATTGTTATTGGCCGCAGGTAGTTTCCAAATCAGATCTCAAATTAACAGTAACACTCTTTCTTTTCTAGAAGTTCAGTTGTTAAAAACTACTTAACTAGATAGTCAAAGTCAGATGAGCAAACTTACCATCCAGTTTTCAGTATCACCAGACTTAACTTGCATCTTAAATGTGAAATTGCAGGTTGGATAGCCAGCAGTATCAAGTTTCTTTTTCCAGTCAGAACTGCACTGTTGTTTCAGGGAAACATATGGTCTACAGTTTGGTAGAGTTACATCTGCAAAGAAATTTTGTCAGCTTTAAAGTAGCTCAATTATTCAGGAAAAAAATATTGTTAGTAATAAGCGTGTTGCTACTATTGTAAATTTAATGAACCAAGGCATTTTTTCAATTTTTCTATTTTCAAAGAACTGAGGTAGGCCTCACTCTTTTTACTGCTTCTGTAGATGGCAGGGTGAAACATTAACATTTATGGCAATATTCCACATTGTGTTCTTCTCCCAGCCAAAACATTACTGCTGTTTTTGTTTCTGTATAATGCTATGGCAGAAACTTTGGCCACACCAAGGCTTCACTTCATTTTCTGTTCTGGACTCTCGTGACCACAATATCCTTTACTCCAGTCTCAGTCATCATACAGTTACCAAGGTCCATCTCCATTTATCCCTTTTGCTCATAAAAAAAATCTCTCTCCATGACGTGACTATATGAATTATACAAGGTTGAAGTCTTGAGAACTGAACTGATGTCTATTGTTTTTCTTTTATTGACTTTCTAATTATAGTCAAAGCTTCTTGCACATGGTGAGGTTTCCAAAAACATATTTGACGCACTACTTTTAACACCCTTGCTCTAACAAGGAGGTCTATCTTTATATTTGTGAATACTAATCAAAAGCATTAAACATTAAAGCTACACAACTTTATCCAAGCTTTAGTGTGGTACTCTAACTATTAAATCCTCATTTAATGACAGATACTGAATTGAAAATGTACACTTTTTCTGTAAGTGAGGCAGAGAAATTCTAAAGCACTGCACATCTCATTCCACCTACCTGGAATTAGCTGCATATTTGATCTTCTCAGCTTCTGTATGGCACCATAAACACTTTTCCAGTCAGAAATTGGAAAATTCATTCTATGTGCAGTATTATTTTTCAAAAATATCTCAAAAATCAACACTGGACACCAAATATGTCAGTCCTTCTCCACATCATCAGCCTTTAGGGTATACCATCATCAGTTGACCACACACCTTTCTAGCAATATGTAATTAATATTTATATTTACAAAAATATCTAATTTCTCAGGATTCATGCACTATAGTTTTGCCAGTGTCATTGTTTTATGCCACTATGCCCCTCCAGGTTAGTACAGTCTTATAACTGTGCACCTGATTTACTGAGTGAGATTTCTGAACCAAGCTTTAAACAAAAAGGACATGTCATTTTCAGATAACACAAACTGCTCGAGTACTGTTGGTTCTTTTTCATTTGAAAATGTTTTTGTTGTTTTCTGTGGTGGGATAAGGGGAAATGACATACTTTTATGTGCATGTTTTCTGAAAATTGGTTACCATTCTGCATTTCTAGTGGCTATCTACCTACTCTGATTGCATGATGTAGTGTAAAACTTACTGCTTGTTTGTGTTTAGCTGCCAGACACTACACATCTACACACCTGACTTTACTGACAGAGCCTTCTTTGGTACTTTAATTTGTGGTACATAAGGAAGTGAGAGCATTTACTTGTTACAGTCATTCAGTGGACCAAAAATTATAATGTCTCAATTTCAAGGAATACACAAGTTGTTTATTTGTAAGCAAAATTTACTGTTCTGTTTTTCTACCAATGAGAGGGTAGCTATTACAATGCTACTCATACCAAGCCCTGTGAATAATATACCAGAAGATCCAGGCCTCAAACATCATACAGACACGTTTACTCACTACACACTGATGGAGCAGCATTTCTTCCTGTAGCCTGGGATGCCACAGCTGCATGCTCAAGCCCTTAAGGCACCCATAGTATACTGCCATAAATGAAAATGTTCTAGTTATAGGGGACTCTACAGTTAGGCAAAAATATATCCCAGTACTGCTGGCTGTCTTTTAGGTGTGAGAATTAATGATTTCACTGGTGTCCTTAGATCCCTTCACTCACACGTCTACGAATGGTCACTGCCAGAAGAGTAAATGATCCAACAGGCTCCACCCTTGGGGAGATGAGAAGCATGGTCAAACTCAAAGTATGTGACGCAGGGTAGGAAGCAGATAGTCTTGATCAGTATCTTGTACTCTACACTGTTACAATACAGAGATCTGACTAACAACTAACTCACTTTGTCGTATCATTCAAAGAGGATCCAACTATGTGTCAGCTTGAATGGAAGTGGTCGACAGTCTTAACCTGCTTTGCCAGGGACAGCATGCACCTCTCACCTCAGGGCTTATACAAACAGGCAAAGACACTTTCCACCTCAGAGTTTTTTTCCTTATGCTTTCAGAATTGAGCAGAGACAAAACATTGTACATTTTTACTTTTTTTTAAAGCTTTTATAATTGAGTAGTTACAAAGTTTGAGAGGCCTGATTTGGATTTGGTAGATTAGACAGTACAAGAGACTAAATTGCCAAATCCAGATTAGGCCTATAAAAATTTCACTGTTCAATTCTAAAAGCCTAAAAAAACTGACACTTAAGCAAATATGCATCTATATTATAAGCCGTGGTGGTACAGCGGTTGCGTTGTTGCCTCACGGCAAGAGGTTCTTCCGTTCGATTCTCAGCTAGTGTGCGGGGAGTGCCTTCTGTGTGGAGTCTGCATGTCTTCCCCGCGGTCGAGTGGCCTCCGAAAGACATGCGTAAATGGGCGTGCCTTCGCTGAAGGTTGGGCTTCGGGCTGGCAACTCGGCACCATAAACAAATCTACTGCCAATCATTAGTGGACCAGAGTTCCGCTGTGGCGACCCTTTACCGGGAAAAGCCGAAAAGACAAACAAACATTGTTGCTGAAAAGTTGATCCAACATAAATGTAACACTCCCTCCCCACACCTCTCAACATCTTAGAACAGGAATTCTGGAAAAAGCCTAAAATAATTGGGGGGGCAAACTCCAAAATCAGTGACAGATTTTAAATACTGCTCTTATAATCTTAGACAGTTGTTAGAACAACAGGTTTTGCATTAGCATACATTTTCTGAAGGATATAAAGTACTTCACTTAAATGTACGTCTTTATTTAGTGATTGCCATTCCAAAAGATTTGCCAGAAAACAAATTTATGAGGAACAGACCAAAAAGGAATCAAAATCCTGGATATAATGTGAAATTCTTGACAGCTGAGAGGTACAACTCCATCTACAGCTTGGGGCTCAATGCCCATGTTTCATTCAGACCCCCTGGTGAGGAATGGATGTATCCATACCTGTATGTTGTCCATAATCTTGAAACAAATTCAGCAAAATAATGACCTTGAACTCTTAGGATTCCTAGTGTCAACAGACAAGATGGTTATCAAATCACTACCAACTACAGAACTTCAAACTATAGTCCCTAACTATTGCACTCAACACTATCATCCTAGAAGACTGCAACTACCTATCCATAAAACTGCTGAAAATGCATCACAAATACACACAATGGTTCCTTAACTTTATTAACGTCAAGTCCCTTGACAGGAAGTTCTCTTTCCAACTAGGATTACCACATAAGTGGCAGCTCACTTAACACAGAGTGTGATAAGAGAACTAGGGACCCAGGTGGATAGTAACCTATCTTTTGATAACCACATCGCTAAAGTGGTTAGAAAATCCTTCTACATGGCCCACCTTATCACGAAGGGGTTTGCATCTAGAAAAAAGGAAGTTATTGTCCCTCTCTACTCATCACTCATTAGACCCATTAAGTACAATGCCCCATTCAGGATGTACCTTACTAGACACCTGCAACAACTGGAGAGGCCTCAAAAATACCTCACCAAGAGGATAACGGGCCTAAAACAGATGCCCTATGCCACCAGGCTAAAACAACTTCAGCTGTACTCTGTTGCATACCGGCTACTCAGAGGTGATCACTGCCTGACATACAAGGCTATGACAAACCCCGAATTGCTGGAAATGCTCCATCTAAGGAAAATCTGATCTTCCTGAGCTATACACTCTAGGGACCTTAACCTGACCTCAACAATAAACAGGACTTGTAGGGACAGATTCGTGTCTGAGAGACTCCCCTTGCTCTGAAATAAGGTCCCCATATATGCAAGGCAAAGCTCCACATTACCGCTCTTCAAGAAAAAGCTTGAGTGGATGGGGAACAGGAAATTCACCCCGGGAATCACTTCTGTGGCCCTGCTCGACAGAGGCGAAGGTAACTAAACCATGCAAGGGGCGCAAGCCAAAACATTTTGGCTAGACTTAATTATGGAAAAAAACGCCAGCAACAAGGATGGACTGTAGATAGTAGTTTATTAGTGTATTAATAAACTACCAAAACACCAAGTAGGTTCCACATACCGGTTTCGGCCCAGGTTCAAACCCAGCCTTCTTCAGTGTATACCAATAGAACCAATCCAAAAGAATAAGGTGTTTATATATAACATACAATTCAATGATTGGTTGTATAAATCATTAAATCAAGCTCATGAATATTAAACATGATAATATGTCTAGCATCTCAATAATAAATGCAACAAACATATCTGCAAATACAAAAAGTAGTAAAATGACATATCATGTATAAAAATGGTGAAATCCATGTTTATTATTTTTATTATATTCTATAAGTGTTCATTTAATCCTGGATTTAACAAAGCACCAAGTTTGGTAATCCACTTCTTTTCTTTTAGATCAAGTTTAGTATGCCAACCCCCTTTGTTAGTTCTATCACCAATAATTTTGTCAATTATTGTAAAACGAAATTGTGCTTTATTGTGTATCAGTGTGTGTTTGAATAATGCATTAGATGTTTTTTTGCATCTAATGTCGCTCAAATGTTCTGATATCCGTAGCTTAACTGGTCGCGAAGTTTGCCCAACATAAAATGAATGACAGCTGCAATGTGCCATATAAATGGCCCAATCCGTGTTGCAATTGGCAAAAAATTTAATGTCGAACACATTATTGCTGTTTCTGCTGGTAAACTCTTTTGTTTTTGCTATGAATTTACAGTTAACACAGTGACCACAAGGAAAACAACCTATGAGTTTATCACCCAAAATGGTTGTTTGATATATATTGGATAAAGAGGATTCAAAATGGTGTTTGTAATGATTAAAGTATCCCGCTAAGTTTTTGCCCTTTCGAAATGAAAACAAACATGTGTTGGGAACAATAGATTTGGTTTTAGCATCTGATTCCAGTATATTCCAATTTCCCTTGATGATATTAATAAAGGTATTGGTATTTCTACCATATGTAGTAGTGAGACGCAATATGCTCTTCTTGTTTGGTTTTTGTTTGTATGTTAACAAGTTTGATCTGTGTAACCCTGAGGCATGATTCAAAGCCATTGTAACAAAACCTGAGTTATAACCTCTGTTCTTAAACCTAGTACACAGATCTTGAGCATGATGACCAAAACTAACATTATCAGAGCAATTTCTTCTCATTCTGATAAATTGCGATTTAGGAATATTTTTGGCAATGTGTTTTGGATGAAAGCTGGAGGCGTGGAGGATGGTGTTGTATTCGGGAAACTTTCTATAGGTCTCAGTTTTTAGAGTATTGTCCATATTCCTTTGTCCATATTCCTTGTTACCAGGACATCCAGAAAAGTTATCGATTTTAAATCATAATTGATGGTGAATTTTATTCCCCATTTGTTATCATTCAGATATTCTACAAATTCAAGGAGATATGGAATATCCGATCTCCACACCATCCAGCAGTCATCCAAATACCTCCGCCAGATGTCTATCTCAGGCAAAAAAAGGTTGTGAGTAACATCATAGATCATAATATGTTCCAAATAAGCCATAAATAGGTCAGCATATATAGGGGCAAAAGATGCCCCCATAGCTGTACCATTAATTTGCAAAAAACATTCCTGATTGTAAAAGAAAACATTTTTGGTCAGTACATGCTCAGTTAGGTTTAATAATAAAGTATTGAATCCTGGTTGATACATGTTGGATTGATGTAACCAGAATTCAATAGCATCAAGTCCGGCCCAGTGTGGAATACTTGTATATAATGAGCTCACATCCAAAGTACAGAGCCACCAATTTGAATCTAACTGCATATCATTGACAATACTCAAGAATTGGGTAGTATCCTGTATGCGGGATCTTACATAAGGTAGTAAAGGTTTTAAATACATAGTCAAAAATTCAGAAAGTGGTTCTGTGAGTGAGCCCATGCCTGACACAATAGGCCTACCAGGTGGATAAAACAAGTCTTTATGTATTTTGGGTAGAAAATAAATATATTGTCTGATGGGGTCAGAAATTGTTAAATGGTTTAATGTTTTCTTGGATATGATGCCATTATCAAAGGCTGATTGTAAAAAATCATCAATCTGTTTTTTGAAAACTGGAGTAGGGTCAAGTGGCATCTTAGTGTAGTACCGAGCATCATTCAACTGCTTATAAGCTTCATTATCATAATAGCTCCAATCTAACACTACCACTGCCCCTCCTTTATCTGCATAATATAGGTAGTCGATATGTGAAATTACTACTGTTTGTATGGACAAATATTTGTCTAGCAGATGTTGCATATGGCCCAAAAAACTATATATGTTTATACATATATATGCTATACTATATTATTCCAATTTTATTACATTTATCTATGGTTGTTATGTCCTCTATGTATGTGATTACAAAAATTATATTTAAAAAATTTTTCATCTCATTAATATTGATGAGCCTATTTGCCTTATTGGCTCATGGTCTGTATTTAAATGGATGAGGACAAGGAACTTGACTGTACTGTCCTACACCGAAGAAGGCAATTTCTGCCGAAACTAGTTTGTTATAGTACAAAAATAAATGAATATTGAACTCCGTTCTGCCTTGCTGGTCTATTTGGTGATTTTGATACTTGGTTTGGACCGTGCATTCCCCCTTGCATAGGATTTGGTTCGTTCCGCGGGAAAAGTCCCA